>NW_027479462.1:0-118895 GCF_051014685.1 Ptiloglossa arizonensis
TTTCGAGCGTCAGAACTGCTAAAATTTTGAGTTTCTCAAGCGTTTCTTACTTCCAAACTCCCACATATCGCGAACAGATTGACCAATCCGCATAATTTCTTTGCATCTGAAAGTAGAAACTCGCCCGATTACAACGGTATGGGTACTTTTCCCCTAGTCCGTTCTAGTTATTCGTTTCGAGCATCAGAACTGCGAAAATTTTGAGTTTCTCAAGCGTTTCTTACCTCCAAACTGCCATATCTCGCGAACGGATTGACCAATCCGCAAACGCAAAATTTCTGTTGCATCTGAAAGTAGAAACTCGCCCGATTAGAACGGTATGCGTACTTTTCCCCTAGTCCGTTCTAGTTATTCGTTTCGAGCTACAGAACTGCGAAAATTTTGAGTTTCTCAAGCGTTTCTTACCTCCAAACTGCCATATCTCGGGAACGGATTGACTAATCCGCAAAATTTCTGTTGCATCTGAAAGTAGAAACTCGCCCGATTACAACCGTATGCGTACTTTTCCCCTAGGCCGTTCTAGTTATTCGTTTCGAGCGTCAGAACTGCGAAAATTTGAGTTTCTCAAGCGTTTCTTACTCCAAACGGCCATATCTCGCGAACGGATTGACCAATCCGCAAACGCAAAATTTCTGTTGCATCTGAAAGTAGAAACTCGCCGATTACAACGTATGCGTACTTTTCCCTAGGCCGTTCTAGTTATTCGTTTCGAGCATCAGAACTGCGAAAATTTTGAGTTTCTCAAGCGTTTCTTACCTACAAACTGCCGTATCTCGCGAACGGATTGACCAATCCGCAAAATTTCTGTTGCATCTGAAAGTAGAAACTCGCCCGATTACAACGGTATGCGTACTTTTCCCCTAGGCCGTTCTAGTTATTCGTTTCGAGCATCAGAACTGCGAAAATTTTGAGTTTCTCAAGCGTTTCTTTCCTCCAAACTGACATATATCGCGAATGGATTGACCAATCCGCAAAATTTCTGTTGCATCTGAAAGTAGAAGCTCGCCCGATTACAACGGTGTGCGTACTTTTCCCCTAGGCCGTTCTAGTTATTCGTTTCGAGCATCAGAACTGCGAAAATTTTGAGTTTCTCAAGCGTTTCTTACTTCCAAACTCCCACATCTCGCGAACAGATTGACCAATCCGCAAAATTTCTGTTGCATCTGAAAGTAGAAACTCGCCTGATTACAACTGTATGCGTACTTTTCCCCTAGTCCGTTCTAGTTATTCGTTTCGAGCATCAGAACTGCGAAAATTTTGAGTTTCTGAAGCGTTTCTTACCTCCAAACTGCCATATCTCGCGAACGGATTGACCAATCCGCAAAATTTCTGTTGCATCTGAAAGTAGAAACTCGCCCGATTACAACGGTATGCGTACTTTTCCCCTAGGCCGCTTCTAGTTATTCGTTTCGAGCATCAGAACTGCGAAAATTTTGTGTTTCTCAAGTGTTTCATACTTCCAAACTGCCATATCTCGCGAACGGATTGACCAATCCGCAAAATTCTGTTGCATCTGAAAGTAGAAACTCGCCCAATTACAACGGGATGCGTACTTTTCCCCTAGGCCGTTCTAGTTATTCGTTTCGAGCATCAGAACTGCGAAAATTTTGAGTTTCTCAAGCGTATCTTACCTGACAAACTGCCATATCTCGCGAACGGATTGACCAATCCGCATAATTTCTGTTGCATCTGAAAGTAGAAACTCGCCCGATTACAACGGTATGCGTACTTTTCCCTAGACGCGTTCTAGTTATGCTTGTCGAGCATCAGAACTGCGAAAATTTTGAGTTTCTCAAGCGTTTCTTACCTCCAAACTGCCATATCTCGGGAACGGATTGACTAATCCGCAAATTTCTGTTGCATCTGAAAGTAAAAACTCGCCCGATTACAACGGTATGCGTACTTTTCCCTAGGCCGTTCTAGTTTATTCGTTTCGAGCGTCAGAACTGCGAAAATTTTGAGTTTCTCAAGCGTTTCTTACCTCCAAACGGCCATATCTCGCGAACAGATTGACCAATCCGCAAAATTTCTGTTGCATCTGAAAGTAGAAACTCGCCCGATTACAAACGGTATGCGCACTTTTCCCCTAGTCCGTTCTAGTTATTCGTTTCGAGCATCAGAACTGCGAAAATTTTGAGTTTCTCAAGCGTTTCTTACATCCAAACTGCCATATCTCGCGAACGGATTGACTAATCCGCAAAATTTCTGTTGCATCTGAAAGTAGAAACTCGCCCCGATTACAACGGTATGCGTACTTTTCCCCTAGGCCGTTCTAGTTATTCGTTTCGAGCATCAGAACTGCGAAAATTTTGAGTTTCTCAAGCGTTTCTTACCTACAAACTGCCGTATCTCGCGAACGGATTGACCAATCCGCAAAATTTCTGTTGCATCTGAAAGTAGAAACTCGCCCGATTACAACGGTATGCGTACTTTTCCCCTAGGCCGCTCTAGTTATTCGTTTCGAGCATCAGAACTGCGAAAATTTTGTGTTTCTCAAGTGTTTCATACTTCCAAACTGCCATATCTCGCGAACGGATTGACCAATCCGCAAAATTTCTGTTGCATCTGAAAGTAGAAACTCGCCCAATTACAACGGGATGCGTACTTTTCCCCTAGGCCGTTCTAGTTATTCGTTTCGAGCATCAGAACTGCGAAAATTTTGAGTTTCTCAAGCGTTTCTTACCTACAAACTGCCATATCTCGCGAACGGATTGACCAATCCGCATAATTTCTGTTGCATCTGAAAGTAGAAACTCGCCCGATTACAACGGTATGCGTACTTTTCCCTAGACCGTTCTAGTTATGCTTGTCGAGCATCAGAACTGCGAAAATTTTGAGTTTCTCAAGCGTTTCTTACCTCCAAACTGCCATATCTCGGGAACGGATTGACTAATCCGCAAAATTTCTGTTGCATCTGAAAGTAGAAACTCGCCCGATTACAACGGTATGCGTACTTTTCCCCTAGGCCGTTCTAGTTATTCGTTTCGAGCGTCAGAACTGCGAAAATTTTGAGTTTCTCAAGCGTTTCTTACCTCCAAACGGCCATATCTCGCGAACAGATTGACCAATCCGCAAAATTTCTGTTGCATCTGAAAGTAGAAACTCGCCCGATTACAACGGTATGCGCACTTTTCCCCTAGTCCGTTCTAGTTATTCGTTTCGAGCATCAGAACTGCGAAAATTTTGAGTTTCTCAAGCGTTTCTTACATCCAAACTGCCATATCTCGCGAACGGATTGACTAATCCGCAAAATTTCTGTTGCATCTGAAAGTAGAAACTCGCCCGATTACAACGGTATGCGTACTTTTCCCCTAGGCCGTTCTAGTTATTCGTTTCGAGCATCAGAACTGCGAAAATTTTGAGTTTCTCAAGCGTTTCTTACCTACAAACTGCCGTATCTCGCGAACGGATTGACCAATCCGCAAAATTTCTGTTGCATCTGAAAGTAGAAACTCGCCCGATTACAACGGTATGCGTACTTTTCCCCTAGGCCGTTCTAGTTATTCGTGTCGAGCATCAGAACTGCGAAAATTTTGAGTTTCTCAAGCGTTTCTTACTTCCAAACTCCCACATCTCGCGAACAGATTGACCAATCCGCAAAATTTCTGTTGCATCTGAAAGTAGAAACTCGCCCGATTACAACTGTATGCGTACTTTTCCCCTAGTCCGTTCTAGTTATTCGTTTCGAGCATCAGAACTGCGAAAATTTTGAGTTTCTGAAGCGTTTCTTACCTCCAAACTGCCATATCTCGCGAACGGATTGACCAATCCGCAAAATTTCTGTTGCATCTGAAAGTAGAAACTCGCCCGATTACAAAGGTATGCGTACTTTTCCCCTAGTCCGTTCTAGTTATTCGTTTCGAGCATCAGAACTGCGAAAATTTTGAGTTTCTCAAGCGTTTCGTACCTCCAAACTGCCATATCTCGCGAACGGATTGACCAATCCGCAAAATTTCTGTTGCATCTGAAAGTAGAAACTCGTCCGATTACAACGGTATGCGTACTTTTCCCCTAGGCAGTTCTAGTTAATCGTTTCGAGCATCAGAACTGCGAAAATTTTGAGTTTCTCAAGCGTTTCTTACTTCCAAACTGCCATATCTCGCGAACAGATTGACCAATCCGCAAAATTTCGGTTGCATCTGAAAGTAGAAACTCGCCCGATTACAACTGTATGCGTACTTTTCCCCTAGTCCGTTCTAGTTATTCGTTTCGAGCATCAGAACTGCGAAAATTTTGAGTTTCTGAAGCGTTTCTTACCTCCAAACTGCCATATCTCGCGAACGGATTGACCAATCCGCAAAATTTCTGTTGCATCTGAAGTAGAAACTCGCCCGATTACAACTGTATGCGTACTTTTCCCCTAGTCCGTTCTAGTTATTCGTTTCGAGCATCAGAACTGCGAAAATTTTGAGTTTCTGAAGCGTTTCTTACCTCCAAACTGCCATATCTCGGGAACGGATTGACTAATCCGCAAAATTTCTGTTGCATCTGAAAGTAGAAACTCGCCCGATTACAACGGTATGCGTACTTTTCCCCTAGGCAGTTCTAGTTAATCGTTTCGAGCATCAGAACTGCGAAAATTTTGAGTTTCTCAAGCGTTTCTTACTTCCAAACTGCCATATCTCGCGAACGGATTGACCAATCCGCAAAATTTCTGATGCATCTGAAAGTAGAAGCTCGCCCGATTACCACGGTATGCGTACTTTTCCCCTAGGCCGTTCTAGTTATTCGTTTCGAGCGTCAGAACTGCGAAAATTTTTAGTTTCTCAAGCGTTTCTTACCTCCAAACGGCCATATCTCGCGAACGGATTGACCAATCCGCAAAAATTTCTGTTGCATCTGAAAGTAGAAACTCGCCCGATTACAACGGTAAGCGCACTTTTCCCCTAGTCCGTTCTAGTTATTCGTTTCGAGCATCAGAACTGCGAAAATTTTGAGTTTCTCAAGCGTTCCTTACCTCCAAACTGCCATATCTCGCGAACGGATTGACTAATCCGCAAAATTTCTGTTGCATCTGAAAGTAGAAACTCGCCCGATTACAACGGTATGCGTTCTTTTCCCCTAGGCCGTTCTAGTTATTCGTTTCGAGCATCAGAACTGCGAATATTTTGAGTTTCTCAAGCGTTTCTTACATACAAACTGCCGTATCTCGCGAACGGATTGACCAATCCGCAAAATTTCTGTTGCATCTGAAAGTAGAAGCTCGCCCGATTACAACGGTGTGCGTACTTTTCCCCTAGGCCGTTCTAGTTATTCGTTTCGAGCATCAGAAGTGCGAAAATTTTGAGTTTCTCAAGCGTTTCTTACATCCAAACTCCCACATCTCGCGAACAGATTGACCAATCCGCATAATTTCTTTTGCATCTGAAAGTAGAAACTCGCCCGATTACAACGGTATGCGTACTTTTCCCCTAGTCCGTTCTAGTTATTCGTTTCGAGCATCAGAACTGCGAAAATTTTGAGTTTCTCAAGCGTTTCTTACCTCCACACTGCCATATCTCGCGAACGGATTGACTAATCCGCAAAATTTCTGTTGCATCTGAAAGTAGAAACTCGCCCGATTACAACGGTATGCGTTCTTTTCCCCTAGGCCGTTCTAGTTATTCGTTTCGAGCATCAGAACTGCGAATATTTTGAGTTTCTCAAGCGTTTCTTACATACAAACTGCCGTATCTCGCGAACGGATTGACCAATCCGCAAAATTTCTGTTGCATCTGAAAGTAGAAGCTCGCCCGATTACAACGGTGTGCGTACTTTTCCCCTAGGCCGTTCTAGTTATTCGTTTCGAGCATCAGAACTGCGAAAATTTTGAGTTTCTCAAGCGTTTCTTTCCTCCAAACTGCCATATATCGCGAATGGATTGACCAATCCGCAAAATTTCTGTTGCATCTGAAAGTAGAAGCTCGCCCGATTACAACGGTGTGCGTACTTTTCCCCTAGGCCGTTCTAGTTATTCGTGTCGAGCATCAGAACTGCGAAAATTTTGAGTTTCTCAAGCGTTTCTTACTTCCAAACTCCCACATCTCGCGAACAGATTGACCAATCCGCAAAATTTCTGTTGCATCTGAAAGTAGAAACTCGCCCGATTACAACTGTATGCGTACTTTTCCCCTAGGCCGTTCTAGTTATTCGTGTCGAGCATCAGAACTGCGAAAATTTTGAGTTTCTCAAGCGTTTCTTACTTCCAAACTCCCACATCTCGCGAACAGATTGACCAATCCGCAAAATTTCTGTTGCATCTGAAAGTAGAAACTCGCCCGATTACAAAGGTATGCGTACTTTTCCCCTAGTCCGTTCTAGTTATTCGTTTCGAGCATCAGAACTGCGAAAATTTTGAGTTTCTCAAGCGTTTCTTTCCTCCAAACTGCCATATATCGCGAATGGATTGACCAATCCGCAAAATTTCTGTTGCATCTGAAAGTAGAAGCTCGCCCGATTACAACGGTGTGCGTACTTTTCCCCTAGGCCGTTCTAGTTATTCGTGTCGAGCATCAGAACTGCGAAAATTTTGAGTTTCTCAAGCGTTTCTTACTTCCAAACTCCCACATCTCGCGAACAGATTGACCAATCCGCAAAATTTCTGTTGCATCTGAAAGTAGAAACTCGCCCGATTACAACTGTATGCGTACTTTTCCCCTAGTCCGTTCTAGTTATTCGTTTCGAGCATCAGAACTGCGAAAATTTTGAGTTTCTGAAGCGTTTCTTACCTCCAAACTGCCATATCTCGCGAACGGATTGACCAATCCGCAAAATTTCTGTTGCATCTGAAGTAGAAACTCGCCCGATTACAACTGTATGCGTACTTTTCCCCTAGTCCTTTCTAGTTATTCGTTTCGAGCATCAGAACTGCGAAAATTTTGAGTTTCTGAAGCGTTTCTTACCTCCAAACTGCCATATCTCGGGAACGGATTGACTAATCCGCAAAATTTCTGTTGCATCTGAAAGTAGAAACTCGCCCGATTACAACGGTATGCGTACTTTTCCCCTAGGCAGTTCTAGTTAATCGTTTCGAGCATCAGAACTGCGAAAATTTTGAGTTTCTCAAGCGTTTCTTACTTCCAAACTGCCATATCTCGCGAACGGATTGACCAATCCGCAAAATTTCTGATGCATCTGAAAGTAGAAGCTCGCCCGATTACCACGGTATGCGTACTTTTCCCCTAGGCCGTTCTAGTTATTCGTTTCGAGCGTCAGAACTGCGAAAATTTTGAGTCTCTCAAGCGTTCCTTACCTCCAAACTGCCATATCTCGCGAACGGATTGACTAATCCGCAAAATTTCTGTTGCATCTGAAAGTAGAAACTCGCCCGATTACAACGGTATGCGTTCTTTTCCCCTAGGCCGTTCTAGTTATTCGTTTCGAGCATCAGAACTGCGAATATTTTGAGTTTCTCAAGCGTTTCTTACATACAAACTGCCGTATCTCGCGAACGGATTGACCAATCCGCAAAATTTCTGTTGCATCTGAAAGTAGAAGCTCGCCCGATTACAACGGTGTGCGTACTTTTCCCCTAGGCCGTTCTAGTTATTCGTTTCGAGCATCAGAAGTGCGAAAATTTTGAGTTTCTCAAGCGTTTCTTACTTCCAAACTCCCACATCTCGCGAACAGATTGACCAATCCGCATAATTTCTTTTGCATCTGAAAGTAGAAACTCGCCCGATTACAACGGTATGCGTACTTTTCCCCTAGTCCGTTCTAGTTATTCGTTTCGAGCATCAGAACTGCGAAAATTTTGAGTTTCTCAAGCGTTTCTTACCTCCAAACTGCCATATCTCGCGAACGGATTGACCAATCCGCAAACGCAAAATTTCTGTTGCATCTGAAAGTAGAAACTCGCCCGATTAGAACGGTATGCGTACTTTTCCCCTAGTCCGTTCTAGTTATTCGTTTCGAGCTACAGAACTGCGAAAATTTTGAGTTTCTCAAGCCTTTCTTACCTCCAAACTGCCATATCTCGGGAACGGATTGACTAATCCGCAAAATTTCTGTTGCATCTGAAAGTAGAAACTCGCCCGATTACAACCGTATGCGTACTTTTCCCCTAGGCCGTTCTAGTTATTCGTTTCGAGCGTCAGAACTGCGAAAATTTTGAGTTTCTCAAGCGTTTCTTACCTCCAAACGGCCATATCTCGCGAACGGATTGACCAATCCGCAAAATTTCTGTTGCATCTGAAAGTAGAAACTCGCCCGATTACAACGGTATGCGCACTTCTCCCCTAGTCCGTTCTAGTTATTCGTTTCGAGCATCAGAACTGCGAAAATTTTGAGTTTCTCAAGCGTTTCTTACCTCCAAACTGCCATATCTCGCGAACGGATTGACTAATCCGCAAAATTTCTGTTGCATCTGAAAGTAGAAACTCGCCCGATTACAACGGTATGCGTACTTTTCCCCTAGGCCGTTCTAGTTATTCGTTTCGAGCATCAGAACTGCGAAAATTTTGAGTTTCTCAAGCGTTTCTTACCTACAAACTGCCGTATCTCGCGAACGGATTGACCAATCCGCAAAATTTCTGTTGCATCTGAAAGTAGAAACTCGCCCGATTACAACGGTATGCGCACTTTTCCCCTAGTCCGTTCTAGTTATTCGTTTCGAGCATCAGAACTGCGAAAATTTTGAGTTTCTCAAGCGTTTCTTACATCCAAACTGCCATATCTCGCGAACGGATTGACTAATCCGCAAAATTTCTGTTGCATCTGAAAGTAGAAACTCGCCCGATTACAACGGTATGCGTACTTTTCCCCTAGGCCGTTCTAGTTATTCGTTTCGAGCATCAGAACTGCGAAAATTTTGAGTTTCTCAAGCGTTTCTTACCTACAAACTGCCGTATCTCGCGAACGGATTGACCAATCCGCAAAATTTCTGTTGCATCTGAAAGTAGAAACTCGCCCGATTACAACGGTATGCGCACTTCTCCCCTAGTCCGTTCTAGTTATTCGTTTCGAGCATCAGAACTGTGAAAATTTTGAGTTTCTCAAGCGTTTCTTACCTCCAAACTGCCATATCTCGCGAACGGATTGACTAATCCGCAAAATTTCTGTTGCATCTGAAAGTAGAAACTCGCCCGATTACAACGGTATGCGTACTTTTCCCCTAGGCCGTTCTAGTTATTCGTTTCGAGCATCAGAACTGCGAAAATTTTGAGTTTCTCAAGCGTTTCTTACCTACAAACTGCCGTATCTCGCGAACGGATTGACCAATCCGCAAAATTTCTGTTGCATCTGAAAGTAGAAACTCGCCCGATTACAACGGTATGCGCACTTTTCCCCTAGTCCGTTCTAGTTATTCGTTTCGAGCATCAGAACTGCGAAAATTTTGAGTTTCTCAAGCGTTTCTTACATCCAAACTGCCATATCTCGCGAACGGATTGACTAATCCGCAAAATTTCTGTTGCATCTGAAAGTAGAAACTCGCCCGATTACAACGGTATGCGTACTTTTCCCCTAGGCCGTTCTAGTTATTCGTTTCGAGCATCAGAACTGCGAAAATTTTGAGTTTCTCAAGCGTTTCTTACCTACAAACTGCCGTATCTCGCGAACGGATTGACCAATCCGCAAAATTTCTGTTGCATCTGAAAGTAGAAACTCGCCCGATTACAACGGTATGCGTACTTTTCCCCTAGGCCGTTCTAGTTATTCGTTTCGAGCATCAGAACTGCGAAAATTTTGAGTTTCTCAAGCGTTTCTTTCCTCCAAACTGCCATATATCGCGAATGGATTGACCAATCCGCAAAATTTCTGTTGCATCTGAAAGTAGAAGCTCGCCCGATTACAACGGTGTGCGTACTTTTCCCCTAGGCCGTTCTAGTTATTCGTGTCGAGCATCAGAACTGCGAAAATTTTGAGTTTCTCAAGCGTTTCTTACTTCCAAACTCCCACATCTCGCGAACAGATTGACCAATCCGCAAAATTTCTGTTGCATCTGAAAGTAGAAACTCGCCCGATTACAACTGTATGCGTACTTTTCCCCTAGTCCGTTCTAGTTATTCGTTTCGAGCATCAGAACTGCGAAAATTTTGAGTTTCTGAAGCGTTTCTTACCTCCAAACTGCCATATCTCGGGAACGGATTGACTAATCCGCAAAATTTCTGTTGCATCTGAAAGTAGAAACTCGCCCGATTACCACGGTATGCGTACTTTTCCCCTAGGCCGTTCTAGTTATTCGTTTCGAGCGTCAGAACTGCGAAAATTTTTAGTTTCTCAAGCGTTTCTTACCTCCAAACGGCCATATCTCGCGAACGGATTGACCAATCCGCAAAAATTTCTGTTGCATCTGAAAGTAGAAACTCGCCCGATTACAACGGTAAGCGCACTTTTCCCCTAGTCCGTTCTAGTTATTCGTTTCGAGCATCAGAACTGCGAAAATTTTGAGTTTCTCAAGCGTTCCTTACCTCCAAACTGCCATATCTCGCGAACGGATTGACTAATCCGCAAAATTTCTGTTGCATCTGAAAGTAGAAACTCGCCCGATTACAACGGTATGCGTTCTTTTCCCCTAGGCCGTTCTAGTTATTCGTTTCGAGCATCAGAACTGCGAATATTTTGAGTTTCTCAAGCGTTTCTTACCTACAAACTGCCGTATCTCGCGAACGGATTGACCAATCCGCAAAATTTCTGTTGCATCTGAAAGTAGAAGCTCGCCCGATTACAACGGTGTGCGTACTTTTCCCCTAGGCCGTTCTAGTTATTCGTTTCGAGCATCAGAACTGCGAAAATTTTGAGTTTCTCAAGCGTTTCTTACTTCCAAACTCCCACATCTCGCGAACAGATTGACCAATCCGCATAATTTCTTTTGCATCTGAAAGTAGAAACTCGCCCGATTACAACGGTATGCGTACTTTTCCCCTAGTCCGTTCTAGTTATTCGTTTCGAGCATCAGAACTGCGAAAATTTTGAGTTTCTCAAGCGTTTCTTACCTCCAAACTGCCATATCTCGCGAACGGATTGACCAATCCGCAAACGCAAAATTTCTGTTGCATCTGAAAGTAGAAACTCGCCCGATTAGAACGGTATGCGTACTTTTCCCCTAGTCCGTTCTAGTTATTCGTTTCGAGCTACAGAACTGCGAAAATTTTGAGTTTCTCAAGCGTTTCTTACCTCCAAACTGCCATATCTCGGGAACGGATTGACTAATCCGCAAAATTTCTGTTGCATCTGAAAGTAGAAACTCGCCCGATTACAACCGTATGCGTACTTTTCCCCTAGGCCGTTCTAGTTATTCGTTTCGAGCGTCAGAACTGCGAAAATTTTGAGTTTCTCAAGCGTTTCTTACCTCCAAACGGCCATGTCTCGCGAACGGATTGACCAATCCGCAAAATTTCTGTTGCATCTGAAAGTAGAAACTCGCCCGATTACAACGGTATGCGCACTTCTCCCCTAGTCCGTTCTAGTTATTCGTTTCGAGCATCAGAACTGCGAAAATTTTGAGTTTCTCAAGCGTTTCTTACCTCCAAACTGCCATATCTCGCGAACGGATTGACTAATCCGCAAAATTTCTGTTGCATCTGAAAGTAGAAACTCGCCCGATTACAACGGTATGCGTACTTTTCCCCTAGGCCGTTCTAGTTATTCGTTTCGAGCATCAGAACTGCGAAAATTTTGAGTTTCTCAAGCGTTTCTTACCTACAAACTGTCGTATCTCGCGAACGGATTGACCAATCCGCAAAATTTCTGTTGCATCTGAAAGTAGAAACTCGCCCGATTAAAACGGTGTGCGTACTTTTCCCCTAGGCCGTTCTAGTTATTCGTTTCGAGCATCAGAACTGCGAAAATTTTGAGTTTCTCAAGCGTTTCTTACCTACAAACTGCCGTATCTCGCGAACGGATTGACCAATCCGCAAAATTTCTGTTGCATCTGAAAGTAGAAACTCGCCCGATTACAACGGTATGCGTACTTTTCCCATAGGCCGTTCTAGTTATTCGTTTCGAGCATCAGAACTGCGAAAATTTTGAGTTTCTCAAGCGTTTCTTTCCTCCAAACTGCCATATATCGCGAATGGATTGACCAATCCGCAAAATTTCTGTTGCATCTGAAAGTAGAAGCTCGCCCGATTACAACGGTGTGCGTACTTTTCCCCTAGGCCGTTCTAGTTATTCGTGTCGAGCATCAGAACTGCGAAAATTTTGAGTTTCTCAAGCGTTTCTTACTTCCAAACTCCCACATCTCGCGAACAGATTGACCAATCCGCAAAATTTCTGTTGCATCTGAAAGTAGAAACTCGCCCGATTACAACTGTATGCGTACTTTTCCCCTAGTCCGTTCTAGTTATTCGTTTCGAGCATCAGAACTGCGAAAATTTTGAGTTTCTCAAGCGTTTCTTACCTCCAAACTGCCATATATCGCGAACGGATTGACCAATCCGCAAAATTTCTGTTGCATCTGAAAGTAGAAGCTCGCCCGATTACAAAGATATGCCTACTTTTCCCCTAGTCCGTTCTAGTTATTCGTTTCGAGCATCAGAACTGCGAAAATTTTGAGTTTCTCAAGCGTTTCTTACCTCCAAACTGCCATATCTCGCGAACGGATTGACCAATCCGCAAAATTTCTGTTGCATCTGAAAGTAGAAAGTCGCCCGATTACAACGGTATTCGTACTTTTCCCCTAGACCGTTCTAGTTCTGCTTGTCGAGCATCAGAACTGCGAAAATTTTGGGTTTCTCAAGCGTTTCTTACCTCCAAACTGCCATATCTCGCGAACGGATTGACTAATCCGCAAAATTTCTGTTGCATCTGAAACTAGAAACTCGCCCGATTACAACGGTATTCGTACTTTTCCCCTAGACCGTTCTAGTTATGCTTGTCGAGCATCAGAACTGCGAAAATTTTGAGTTTCTCAAGCGTTTCTTACCTCCAAACTGCCATATCTCGCGAACGGATTGACCAATCCGCAAAATTTCTGTTGCATCTGAAAGTAGAAAGTCGCCCGATTACAACGGTGTGCGTACTTTTCCCCTAGGCCGTTCTAGTTATTCGTTTCGAGCATCAGAACTGCGAAAATTTTGAGTTTCTCAAGCGTTTCTTACCTCCAAACTGCCATATCTCGCGAATGGATTGACCAATCCGCAAAATTTCTGTTGCATCTGAAAGTAGAAACTCGCCCGATTACAACGGTATTCGTACTTTTCCCCTAGACCGTTCTAGTTATGCTTGTCGAGCATCAGAACTGCGAAAATTTTGAGTTTCTCAAGCGTTTCTTACCTCCAAACTGCCATATCTCGCGAACGGATTGACCAATCCGCAAAATTTCTGTTGCATCTGAAAGTAGAAACTCGCCCCATTACAACGGTATGCGTACTTTTCCCCTAGGCTGTTCTGGTTATTCGTTTCGAGCATCAGAACTGTGAAAATTTTGAGTTTCTCAACCGTTTCGTACCTCCAAACTGCCATATCTCGCGAACGGATTGACCAATCCGCAAAATTTCTGTTGCATCTGAAAGTAGAAACTCGCCCGATTACAACGGTATGCGTACTTTTCCCCTAGGCCGTTCTAGTTATTCGTTTCGAGCATCAGAACTGCGAAAATTTTGAGTTTCTCAAGCGTTTCTTACCTACAAACTGTCGTATCTCGCGAACGGATTGACCAATCCGCAAAATTTCTGTTGCATCTGAAAGTAGAAACTCGCCCGATTAAAACGGTGTGCGTACTTTTCCCCTAGGCCGTTCTAGTTATTCGTTTCGAGCATCAGAACTGCGAAAATTTTGAGTTTCTCAAGCGTTTCTTACCTACAAACTGCCGTATCTCGCGAACGGATTGACCAATCCGCAAAATTTCTGTTGCATCTGAAAGTAGAAACTCGCCCGATTACAACGGTATGCGTACTTTTCCCATAGGCCGTTCTAGTTATTCGTTTCGAGCATCGGAACTGCGAAAATTTTGAGTTTCTCAAGCGTTTCTTTCCTCCAAACTGCCATATATCGCGAATGGATTGACCAATCCGCAAAATTTCTGTTGCATCTGAAAGTAGAAGCTCGCCCGATTACAACGGTGTGCGTACTTTTCCCCTAGGCCGTTCTAGTTATTCGTGTCGAGCATCAGAACTGCGAAAATTTTGAGTTTCTCAAGCGTTTCTTACTTCCAAACTCCCACATCTCGCGAACAGATTGACCAATCCGCAAAATTTCTGTTGCATCTGAAAGTAGAAACTCGCCCGATTACAACTGTATGCGTACTTTTCCCCTAGTCCGTTCTAGTTATTCGTTTCGAGCATCAGAACTGCGAAAATTTTGAGTTTCTCAAGCGTTTCTTACCTCCAAACTGCCATATATCGCGAACGGATTGACCAATCCGCAAAATTTCTGTTGCATCTGAAAGTAGAAGCTCGCCCGATTACAAAGATATGCCTACTTTTCCCCTAGTCCGTTCTAGTTATTCGTTTCGAGCATCAGAACTGCGAAAATTTTGAGTTTCTCAAGCGTTTCTTACCTCCAAACTGCCATATCTCGCGAACGGATTGACCAATCCGCAAAATTTCTGTTGCATCTGAAAGTAGAAAGTCGCCCGATTACAACGGTATTCGTACTTTTCCCCTAGACCGTTCTAGTTCTGCTTGTCGAGCATCAGAACTGCGAAAATTTTGGGTTTCTCAAGCGTTTCTTACCTCCAAACTGCCATATCTCGCGAACGGATTGACTAATCCGCAAAATTTCTGTTGCATCTGAAACTAGAAACTCGCCCGATTACAACGGTGTGCGTACTTTTCCCCTAGGCCGTTCTAGTTATTCGTTTCGAGCATCAGAACTGCGAAAATTTTGAGTTTCTCAAGCGTTTCTTACCTCCAAACTGCCATATCTCGCGAATGGATTGACCAATCCGCAAAATTTCTGTTGCATCTGAAAGTAGAAACTCGCCCGATTACAACGGTATTCGTACTTTTCCCCTAGACCGTTCTAGTTATGCTTGTCGAGCATCAGAACTGCGAAAATTTTGAGTTTCTCAAGCGTTTCTTACTTCCAAACTGCCATATCTCGCGAACGGATTGACCAATCCGCAAAATTTCTGTTGCATCTGAAAGTAGAAACTCGCCCCATTACAACGGTATGCGTACTTTTCCCCTAGGCTGTTCTGGTTATTCGTTTCGAGCATCAGAACTGTGAAAATTTTGAGTTTCTCAACCGTTTCGTACCTCCAAACTGCCATATCTCGCGAACGGATTGACCAATCCGCAAAATTTCTGTTGCATCTGAAAGTAGAAACTCGCCCGATTACAACCGTATGCGTACTTTTCCCCTAGGCCGTTCTAGTTATTCGTTTCGAGCGTCAGAACTGCGAAAATTTTGAGTTTCTCAAGCGTTTCTTACCTCCAAACGGCCATATCTCGCGAACGGATTGACCAATCCGCAAAATTTCTGTTGCATCTGAAAGTAGAAACTCGCCCGATTACAACGGTATGCGCACTTCTCCCCTAGTCCGTTCTAGTTATTCGTTTCGAGCATCAGAACTGCGAAAATTTTGAGTTTCTCAAGCGTTTCTTACCTCCAAACTGCCATATCTCGCGAACGGATTGACTAATCCGCAAAATTTCTGTTGCATCTGAAAGTAGAAACTCGCCCGATTACAACGGTATGCGTACTTTTCCCCTAGGCCGTTCTAGTTATTCGTTTCGAGCATCAGAACTGCGAAAATTTTGAGTTTCTCAAGCGTTTCTTTCCTCCAAACTGCCATATATCGCGAATGGATTGACCAATCCGCAAAATTTCTGTTGCATCTGAAAGTAGAAGCTCGCCCGATTACAACGGTGTGCGTACTTTTCCCCTAGGCCGTTCTAGTTATTCGTGTCGAGCATCAGAACTGCGAAAATTTTGAGTTTCTCAAGCGTTTCTTACTTCCAAACTCCCACATCTCGCGAACAGATTGACCAATCCGCAAAATTTCTGTTGCATCTGAAAGTAGAAACTCGCCCGATTACAACTGTATGCGTACTTTTCCCCTAGTCCGTTCTAGTTATTCGTTTCGAGCATCAGAACTGCGAAAATTTTGAGTTTCTCAAGCGTTTCTTACCTCCAAACTGCCATATATCGCGAACGGATTGACCAATCCGCAAAATTTCTGTTGCATCTGAAAGTAGAAGCTCGCCCGATTACAAAGATATGCCTACTTTTCCCCTAGTCCGTTCTAGTTATTCGTTTCGAGCATCAGAACTGCGAAAATTTTGAGTTTCTCAAGCGTTTCTTACCTCCAAACTGCCATATCTCGCGAACGGATTGACCAATCCGCAAAATTTCTGTTGCATCTGAAAGTAGAAAGTCGCCCGATTACAACGGTATTCGTACTTTTCCCCTAGACCGTTCTAGTTCTGCTTGTCGAGCATCAGAACTGCGAAAATTTTGGGTTTCTAAAGCGTTTCTTACCTCCAAACTGCCATATCTCGCGAACGGATTGACTAATCCGCAAAATTTCTGTTGCATCTGAAAGTAGAAACTCGCCCGATTACAACCGTATGCGTACTTTTCCCCTAGGCCGTTCTAGTTATTCGTTTCGAGCGTCAGAACTGCGAAAATTTTGAGTTTCTCAAGCGTTTCTTACCTCCAAACGGCCATATCTCGCGAACGGATTGACCAATCCGCAAAATTTCTGTTGCATCTGAAAGTAGAAACTCGCCCGATTACAACGGTATGCGCACTTCTCCCCTAGTCCGTTCTAGTTATTCGTTTCGAGCATCAGAACTGCGAAAATTTTGAGTTTCTCAAGCGTTTCTTACCTACAAACTGCCGTATCTCGCGAACGGATTGACCAATCCGCAAAATTTCTGTTGCATCTGAAAGTAGAAGCTCGCCCGATTACAACGGTGTGCGTACTTTTCCCCTAGGCCGTTCTAGTTATTCGTTTCGAGCATCAGAACTGCGAAAATTTTGAGTTTCTCAAGCGTTTCTTACTTCCAAACTCCCACATCTCGCGAACAGATTGACCAATCCGCATAATTTCTTTTGCATCTGAAAGTAGAAACTCGCCCGATTACAACGGTATGCGTACTTTTCCCCTAGTCCGTTCTAGTTATTCGTTTCGAGCATCAGAACTGCGAAAATTTTGAGTTTCTCAAGCGTTTCTTACCTCCAAACTGCCATATCTCGCGAACGGATTGACCAATCCGCAAACGCAAAATTTCTGTTGCATCTGAAAGTAGAAACTCGCCCGATTAGAACGGTATGCGTACTTTTCCCCTAGTCCGTTCTAGTTATTCGTTTCGAGCTACAGAACTGCGAAAATTTTGAGTTTCTCAAGCGTTTCTTACCTCCAAACTGCCATATCTCGGGAACGGATTGACTAATCCGCAAAATTTCTGTTGCATCTGAAAGTAGAAACTCGCCCGATTACAACCGTATGCGTACTTTTCCCCTAGGCCGTTCTAGTTATTCGTTTCGAGCGTCAGAACTGCGAAAATTTTGAGTTTCTCAAGCGTTTCTTACCTCCAAACGGCCATATCTCGCGAACGGATTGACCAATCCGCAAAATTTCTGTTGCATCTGAAAGTAGAAACTCGCCCGATTACAACGGTATGCGCACTTCTCCCCTAGTCCGTTCTAGTTATTCGTTTCGAGCATCAGAACTGCGAAAATTTTGAGTTTCTCAAGCGTTTCTTACCTCCAAACTGCCATATCTCGCGAACGGATTGACTAATCCGCAAAATTTCTGTTGCATCTGAAAGTAGAAACTCGCCCGATTACAACGGTATGCGTACTTTTCCCCTAGGCCGTTCTAGTTATTCGTTTCGAGCATCAGAACTGCGAAAATTTTGAGTTTCTCAAGCGTTTCTTACCTACAAACTGTCGTATCTCGCGAACGGATTGACCAATCCGCAAAATTTCTGTTGCATCTGAAAGTAGAAACTCGCCCGATTAAAACGGTGTGCGTACTTTTCCCCTAGGCCGTTCTAGTTATTCGTTTCGAGCATCAGAACTGCGAAAATTTTGAGTTTCTCAAGCGTTTCTTACCTACAAACTGCCGTATCTCGCGAACGGATTGACCAATCCGCAAAATTTCTGTTGCATCTGAAAGTAGAAACTCGCCCGATTACAACGGTATGCGTACTTTTCCCATAGGCCGTTCTAGTTATTCGTTTCGAGCATCAGAACTGCGAAAATTTTGAGTTTCTCAAGCGTTTCTTTCCTCCAAACTGCCATATATCGCGAATGGATTGACCAATCCGCAAAATTTCTGTTGCATCTGAAAGTAGAAGCTCGCCCGATTACAACGGTGTGCGTACTTTTCCCCTAGGCCGTTCTAGTTATTCGTGTCGAGCATCAGAACTGCGAAAATTTTGAGTTTCTCAAGCGTTTCTTACTTCCAATCTCCCACATCTCGCGAACAGATTGACCAATCCGCAAAATTTCTGTTGCATCTGAAAGTAGAAACTCGCCCGATTACAACTGTATGCGTACTTTTCCCCTAGTCCGTTCTAGTTATTCGTTTCGAGCATCAGAACTGCGAAAATTTTGAGTTTCTGAAGCGTTTCTTACCTCCAAACTGCCATATCTCGCGAACGGATTGACCAATCCGCAAAATTTCTGTTGCATCTGAAAGTAGAAACTCGCCCGATTACAAAGGTATGCGTACTTTTCCCCTAGTCCGTTCTAGTTATTCGTTTCGAGCATCAGAACTGCGAAAATTTTGAGTTTCTCAAGCGTTTCGTACCTCCAAACTGCCATATCTCGCGAACGGATTGACCAATCCGCAAAATTTCTGTTGCATCTGAAAGTAGAAACTCGCCCGATTACAACGGTATGCGTACTTTTCCCCTAGTCCGTTCTAGTTATTCGTTTCGAGCATCAGAACTGCGAAAATTTTGAGTTTCTCAAGCGTTTCTTACCTCCAAACTGCCATATATCGCGAACGGATTGACCAATCCGCAAAATTTCTGTTGCATCTGAAAGTAGAAACTCGTCCGATTACAACGGTATGCGTACTTTTCCCCTAGGCAGTTCTAGTTAACGTTTCGAGCATCAGAACTGCGAAAATTTTGAGTTTCTCAAGCGTTTCTTACTTCCAAACTGCCATATCTCGCGAACGGATTGACCAATCCGCAAAATTTCTGTTGCATCTGAAAGTAGAAATTCGCCCGATTACAACGGTGTGCGTACTTTTCCCCTAGGCCGTTCTAGTTATTCGTGTCGAGCATCAGAACTGCGAAAATTTTGAGTTTCTCAAGCGTTTCTTACCTCCAAACTGCCATATATCGCGAACGGATTGACCAATCCGCAAAATTTCTGTTGCATCTGAAAGTAGAAACTCGTCCGATTACAACGGTATGCGTACTTTTCCCCTAGGCAGTTCTAGTTAATCGTTTCGAGCATCAGAACTGCGAAAATTTTGAGTTTCTCAAGCGTTTCTTACTTCCAAACTGCCATATCTCGCGAACGGATTGACCAATCCGCAAAATTTCTGTTGCATCTGAAAGTAGAAACTCGCCCCATTACAACGGTATGCGTACTTTTCCCCTAGGCTGTTCTGGTTATTCGTTTCGAGCATCAGAACTGTGAAAATTTTGAGTTTCTCAACCGTTTCGTACCTCCAAACTGCCATATCTCGCGAACGGATTGACCAATCCGCAAAATTTCTGTTGCATCTGAAAGTAGAAACTCGCCCGATTACAACGGTATCCGTACTTTTCCCCTAAGCCGTTCTAGTTATTCGTTTCGAGCATCAGAACTGCGAAAATGTTGAGTTTCTCAAGCGTTTCTTACCTACAAACTGCCATATCTCGCGAACGGATTGACCAATCCGCAAAATTTCTGTTGCATCTGAAAGTAGAAGCTCGCCCGATTACCACGGTATGCGTACTTTTCTCCTAGGCCGTTCTAGTTATTCGTTTCGAGCGTCAGAACTGCGAACATTTTTAGTTTCTCAAGCGTTTCTTACCTCCAAACGGCCATATCTCGCGAACGGATTGACCAATCCGCAAAAATTTCTGTTGCATCTGAAAGTAGAAACTCGCCCGATTACAACGGTAAGCGCACTTTTCCCCTAGTCCGTTCTAGTTATTCGTTTCGAGCATCAGAACTGCGAAAATTTTGAGTTTCTCAAGCGTTCCTTACCTCCAAACTGCCATATCTCGCGAACGGATTGACTAATCCGCAAAATTTCTGTTGCATCTGAAAGTAGAAACTCGCCCGATTACAACGGTATGCGTTCTTTTCCCCTAGGCCGTTCTAGTTATTCGTTTCGAGCATCAGAACTGCGAAAATTTTGAGTTTCTCAAGCGTTTCTTACCTACAAACTGCCGTATCTCGCGAACGGATTGACCAATCCGCAAAATTTCTGTTGCATCTGAGAGTAGAAGCTCGCCCGATTACAACGGTGTGCGTACTTTTCCCCTAGGCCGTTCTAGTTATTCGTTTCGAGCATCAGAACTGCGAAAATTTTGAGTTTCTCAGGCGTTTCTTACTTCCAAACTCCCACATCTCGCGAACAGATTGACCAATCCGCATAATTTCTGTTGCATCTGAAAGTAGAAACTCGCCCGATTACAACGGTATGCGTACTTTTCCCCTAGTCCGTTCTAGTTATTCGTTTCGAGCATCAGAACTGCGAAAATCTTGAGTTTCTCAAGCGTTTCTTACCTCCAAACTGCCATATCTCGCGAACGGATTGACCAATCCGCAAACGCAAAATTTCTGTTGCATCTGAAAGTAGAAACTCGCCCGATTAGAACGGTATGCGTACTTTTCCCCTAGTCCGTTCTAGTTATTCGTTTCGAGCTACAGAACTGCGAAAATTTTGAGTTTCTCAAGCGTTTCTTACCTCCAAACTGCCATATCTCGGGAACGGATTGACTAATCCGCAAAATTTCTGTTGCATCTGAAAGTAGAAACTCGCCCGATTACAACGGTATGCGTACTTTTCCCCTAGGCCGTTCTAGTTATTCGTTTCGAGCGTCAGAACTGCGAAAATTTTGAGTTTCTCAAGCGTTTCTTACCTCCAAACGGCCATATCTCGCGAACGGATTGACCAATCCGCAAAATTTCTGTTGCATCTGAAAGTAGAAACTCGCCCGATTACAACGGTATGCGCACTTCTCCCCTAGTCCGTTCTAGTTATTCGTTTCGAGCATCAGAACTGCGAAAATTTTGAGTTTCTCAAGCGTTTCTTACCTCCAAACTGCCATATCTCGCGAACGGATTGACTAATCCTCAAAATTTCTGTTGCATCTGAAAGTAGAAACTCGCCCGATTACAACGGTATGCGTACTTTTCCCCTAGGCCGTTCTAGTTATTCGTTTCGAGCATCAGAACTGCGAAAATTTTGAGTTTCTCAAGCGTTTCTTACTTCCAAACTCCCACATCTCGCGAACAGATTGACCAATCCGCAAAATTTCTGTTGCATCTGAAAGTAGAAACTCGCCCGATTACAACTGTATGCGTACTTTTCCCCTAGTCCGTTCTAGTTATTCGTTTCGAGCATCAGAATTGCGAAAATTTTGAGTTTCTGAAGCGTTTCTTACCTCCAAACCGCCATATCTCGCGAACGGATTGACCAATCCGCAAAATTTCTGTTGCATCTGAAAGTAGAAACTCGCCCGATTACAACGGTATGCGTACTTTTCCCCTAGGCCGCTCTAGTTATTCGTTTCGAGCATCAGAACTGCGAAAATTTTGTGTTTCTCAGGTGTTTCATACTTCCAAACTGCCATATCTCGCGAACGGATTGACCAATCCGCAAAATTTCTGTTGCATCTGAAAGTAGAAACTCGCCCAATTACAACGGGATGCGTACTTTTCCCCTAGGCCGTTCTAGTTATTCGTTTCGAGCATCAGAACAGCGAAAATTTTGAGTTTCTCAAGCGTTTCTTACCTACAAACTGCCATATCTCGCGAACGGATTGACCAATCCGCATAATTTCTGTTGCATCTGAAAGTAGAAACTCGCCCGATTACAACGGTACGCGTACTTTTCCCTAGACCGTTCTAGTTATGCTTGTCGAGCATCAGAACTGCGAAAATTTTGAGTTTCTCAAGCGATTCTTACCTCCAAACTGCCATATCTCGGGAACGGATTGACTAATCCGCAAAATTTCTGTTGCATCTGAAAGTAGAAACTCGCCCGATTACAACGGTATGCGTACTTTTCCCCTAGGCCGTTCTAGTTATTCGTTTCGAGCGTCAGAACTGCGAAAATTTTGAGATTCTCAAGCGTTTCTTACCTCCAAACGGCCATATCTCGCGAACGGATTGACCAATCCGCAAAATTTCTGTTGCATCTGAAAGTAGAAACTCGCCCGATTACAACGGTATGCGTACTTTTCCCCTAGTCCGTTCTAGTTATTCGTTTCGAGCATCAGAACTGCGAAAATTTTGAGTTTCTGAAGCGTTTCTTACCTCCAAACTGCCATATCTCGCGAACGGATTGACCAATCCGCAAAATTTCTGTTGCATCTGAAAGTAGAAACTCGCCCGATTACAACGGTATGCGTACTTTTCCCCTAGGCCGCTCTAGTTATTCGTTTCGAGCATCAGAACTGCGAAAATTTTGTGTTTCTCAAGTGTTTCATACTTCCAAACTGCCATATCTCGCGAACGGATTGACCAATCCGCAAAATTTCTGTTGCATCTGAAAGTAGAAACTCGCCCGATTACAACGGGATGCGTACTTTTCCCCTAGGCCGTTCTAGTTATTCGTTTCGAGCATCAGAACAGCGAAAATTTTGAGTTTCTCAAGCGTTTCTTACATACAAACTGCCATATCTCGCGAACGGATTGACCAATCCTCATAATTTCTGTTGCATCTGAAAGTAGAAACCCGCCCGATTACAACGGTATTCGTACTTTTCCCCTAGTCCGTTCTAGTTATTCGTTTCGAGCATCAGAACTGCGAAAATTTTGAGTTTCTCAAGCGTTTCGTACCTCCAAACTGCCATATCTCGCGAACGGATCGACCAATCCGCAAAATTTCTGTTGCATCTGAAAGTAGAAACTCGCCCGATTACAACAGTATGCGTACTTTTCCCCTAGTCCGTTCTAGTTATTCGTTTCGAGCATCAGAACTGCGAAAATTTTGAGTTTCTCAAGCGTTTCTTACCTCCAAACTGCCATATATCGCGAACGGATTGACCAATCCGCAAAATTTCTGTTGCATCTGAAAGTAGAAACTCGTCCGATTACAACGGTATGCGTACTTTTCCCCTAGGCAGTTCTAGTTACTCGTTTCGAGCATCAGAACTGCGAAAATTTTGAGTTTCTCAAGCGTTTCTTACTTCCAAACTGCCATATCTCGCGAACAGATTGACCAATCCGCAAAATTTCTGTTGCATCTGAAAGTAGAAACTCGCCCGATTACAACTGTATGCGTACTTTTCCCCTAGTCCGTTCTAGTTATTCGTTTCGAGCAACAGAACTGCGAAAATTTTGAGTTTCTGAAGCGTTTCTTACCTCCAAACTGCCATATCTCGCGAACGGATTGACCAATCCGCAAAATTTCTGTTGCATCTGAAAGTAGAAACTCGCCCGATTACAACGGTATGCGTACTTTTCCCCTAGGCCGCTCTAGTTATTCGTTTCGAGCATCAGAACTGCGAAAATTTTGTGTTTCTCAAGTGTTTCATACTTCCAAACTGCCATATCTCGCGAACGGATTGACCAATCCGCAAAATTTCTGTTGCATCTGAAAGTAGAAACTCGCCCGATTACAACGGGATGCGTACTATTCCCCTAGGCCGTTCTAGTTATTCGTTTCGAGCATCAGAACTGCGAAAATTTTGAGTTTCTCAAGCGTTTCTTACCTCCAAACTGCCATATCTCGCGAACGGATTGACTAATCCGCAAAATTTCTGTTGCATCTGAAAGTAGAAACTCGCCCGATTACAACGGTATGCGTACTTTTCCCCTAGGCCGTTCTAGTTATTCGTTTCGAGCATCAGAACTGCGAAAATTTTGAGTTTCTCAAGCGTTTCTTACCTACAAACTGCCGTATCTCGCGAACGGATTGACCAATCCGCAAAATTTCTGTTGCATCTGAAAGTAGAAACTCACCCGATTACAACGGTATGCGTACTTTTCCCCTAGGCCGTTCTAGTTATTCGTTTCGAGCATCAGAACTGCGAAAATTTTGAGTTTCTCAAGGGTTTCTTTCCTCCAAACTGCCATATCTCGCAAACGGATTGACCAATCCGCATAACTTCTGTTGCATCTGAAAGTAGAAACTCGCCCGATTACAACGGTATTCGTACTTTTCCCCTAGTCCGTTCTAGTTATTCGTTTCGAGCATCAGAACTGCGAAAATTTTGAGTTTCTCAAGCGGTTCGTACCTCCAAACTGCCATATCTCGCGAACGGATTGACCAATCCGCAAAATTTCTGTTGCATCTGAAAGTAGAAACTCGCCCGATTACAAAGATATGCCTACTTTTCCCCTAGTCCGTTCTAGTTATTCGTTTCGAGCATCAGAACTGCGAAAATTTTGAGTTTCTCAAGCGTTTCTTACCTCCAAACTGCCATATCTCGCGAACGGATTGACCAATCCGCAAAATTTCTGTTGCATCTGAAAGTAGAAAGTCGCCCGATTACAACGGTATTCGTACTTTTCCCCTAGACCGTTCTAGTTCTGCTTGTCGAGCATCAGAACTGCGAAAATTTTGGGTTTCTCAAGCGTTTCTTACCTCCAAACTGCCATATCTCGCGAACGGATTGACTAATCCGCAAAATTTCTGTTGCATCTGAAACTAGAAACTCGCCCGATTACAACGGTTTGCGTACTTTTCCCCTAGGCCGTTCTAGTTATTCGTTTCGAGCATCAGAACTGCGAAAATTTTGAGTTTCTCAAGCGTTTCTTACCTCCAAACTGCCATATCTCGCGAATGGATTGACCAATCCGCAAAATTTCTGTTGCATCTGAAAGTAGAAACTCGCCCGATTACAACGGTATTCGTACTTTTCCCCTAGACCGTTCTAGTTATGCTTGTCGAGCATCAGAACTGCGAAAATTTTGAGTTTCTCAAGCGTTTCTTACCTCCAAACTGCCATATCTCGCGAACGGATTGACCAATCCGCAAAATTTCTGTTGCATCTGAAAGTAGAAACTCGCCCCATTACAACGGTATGCGTACTTTTCCCCTAGGCTGTTCTGGTTATTCGTTTCGAGCATCAGAACTGCGAAAATTTTGAGTTTCTCAAGCGTTTCTTACCTCCAAACGGCCATATCTCGCGAACGGATTGACCAATCCGCAAAATTTCTGTTGCATCTGAAAGTAGAAACTCGCCCGATTACAACGGTATGCGCACTTCTCCCCTAGTCCGTTCTAGTTATTCGTTTCGAGCATCAGAACTGCGAAAATTTTGAGTTTCTCAAGCGTTTCTTACCTCCAAACTGCCATATCTCGCGAACGGATTGACTAATCCGCAAAATTTCTGTTGCATCTGAAAGTAGAAACTCGCCCGATTACAACGGTATGCGTACTTTTCCCCTAGGCCGTTCTAGTTATTCGTTTCGAGCATCAGAACTGCGAAAATTTTGAGTTTCTCAAGCGTTTCTTACTTCCAAACTCCCACATCTCGCGAACAGATTGACCAATCCGCAAAATTTCTGTTGCATCTGAAAGTAGAAACTCGCCCGATTACAACTGTATGCGTACTTTTCCCCTAGTCCGTTCTAGTTATTCGTTTCGAGCATCAGAATTGCGAAAATTTTGAGTTTCTGAAGCGTTTCTTACCTCCAAACTGCCATATCTCGCGAACGGATTGACCAATCCGCAAAATTTCTGTTGCATCTGAAAGTAGAAACTAGCCCGATTACAACGGTATGCGTACTTTTCCCCTAGGCCGCTCTAGTTATTCGTTTCGAGCATCAGAACTGCGAAAATTTTGTGTTTCTCAGGTGTTTCATACTTCCAAACTGCCATATCTCGCGAACGGATTGACCAATCCGCAAAATTTCTGTTGCATCTGAAAGTAGAAACTCGCCCAATTACAACGGGATGCGTACTTTTCCCCTAGGCCGTTCTAGTTATTCGTTTCGAGCATCAGAACAGCGAAAATTTTGAGTTTCTCAAGCGTTTCTTACCTACAAACTGCCATATCTCGCGAACGGATTGACCAATCCGCATAATTTCTGTTGCATCTGAAAGTAGAAACTCGCCCGATTACAACGGTACGCGTACTTTTCCCTAGACCGTTCTAGTTATGCTTGTCGAGCATCAGAACTGCGAAAATTTTGAGTTTCTCAAGCGATTCTTACCTCCAAACTGCCATATCTCGGGAACGGATTGACTAATCCGCAAAATTTCTGTTGCATCTGAAAGTAGAAACTCGCCCGATTACAACGGTATGCGTACTTTTCCCCTAGGCCGTTCTAGTTATTCGTTTCGAGCATCAGAACTGCGAAAATTTTGAGTTTCTCAAGCGTTTCTTACTTCCAAACTCCCACATCTCGCGAACAGATTGACCAATCCGCAAAATTTCTGTTGCATCTGAAAGTAGAAACTCGCCCGATTACAACTGTGTGCGTACTTTTCCCCTAGTCCGTTCTAGTTATTCGTTTCGAGCATCAGAATTGCGAAAATTTTGAGTTTCTGAAGCGTTTCTTACCTCCAAACTGCCATATCTCGCGAACGGATTGACCAATCCGCAAAATTTCTGTTGCATCTGAAAGTAGAAACTCGCCCGATTACAACGGTATGCGTACTTTTCCCCTAGGCCGCTCTAGTTATTCGTTTCGAGCATCAGAACTGCGAAAATTTTGTGTTTCTCAGGTGTTTCATACTTCCAAACTGCCATATCTCGCGAACGGATTGACCAATCCGCAAAATTTCTGTTGCATCTGAAAGTAGAAACTCGCCCAATTACAACGGGATGCGTACTTTTCCCCTAGGCCGTTCTAGTTATTCGTTTCGAGCATCAGAACAGCGAAAATTTTGAGTTTCTCAAGCGTTTCTTACCTACAAACTGCCATATCTCGCGAACGGATTGACCAATCCGCATAATTTCTGTTGCATCTGAAAGTAGAAACTCGCCCGATTACAACGGTACGCGTACTTTTCCCTAGACCGTTCTAGTTATGCTTGTCGAGCATCAGAACTGCGAAAATTTTGAGTTTCTCAAGCGATTCTTACCTCCAAACTGCCATATCTCGGGAACGGATTGACTAATCCGCAAAATTTCTGTTGCATCTGAAAGTAGAAACTCGCCCGATTACGACGGTATGCGTACTTTTCCCCTAGGCCGTTCTAGTTATTCGTTTCGAGCGTCAGAACTGCGAAAATTTTGAGATTCTCAAGCGTTTCTTACCTCCAAACGGCCATATCTCGCGAACGGATTGACCAATCCGCAAAATTTCTGTTGCATCTGAAAGTAGAAACTCGCCCGATTACAACGGTATGCGTACTTTTCCCCTAGTCCGTTCTAGTTATTCGTTTCGAGCATCAGAACTGCGAAAATTTTGAGTTTCTGAAGCGTTTCTTACCTCCAAACTGCCATATCTCGCGAACGGATTGACCAATCCGCAAAATTTCTGTTGCATCTGAAAGTAGAAACTCGCCCGATTACAACGGTATGCGTACTTTTCCCCTAGGCCGCTCTAGTTATTCGTTTCGAGCATCAGAACTGCGAAAATTTTGTGTTTCTCAAGTGTTTCATACTTCCAAACTGCCATATCTCGCGAACGGATTGACCAATCCGCAAAGTTTCTGTTGCATCTGAAAGTAGAAACTCGCCCGATTACAACGGTATGCGTACTTTTCCCCTAGTCCGTTCTAGTTATTCGTTTCGAGCATCAGAACTGCGAAAATCTTGAGTTTCTCAAGCGTTTCTTACCTCCAAACTGCCATATCTCGCGAACGGATTGACCAATCCGCAAACGCAAAATTTCTGTTGCATCTGAAAGTAGAAACTCGCCCGATTAGAACGGTATGCGTACTTTTCCCCTAGTCCGTTCTAGTTATTCGTTTCGAGCTACAGAACTGCGAAAATTTTGAGTTTCTCAAGCGTTTCTTACCTCCAAACTGCCATATCTCGGGAACGGATTGACTAATCCGCAAAATTTCTGTTGCATCTGAAAGTAGAAACTCGCCCGATTACAACCGTATGCGTACTTTTCCCCTAGGCCGTTCTAGTTATTCGTTTCGAGCGTCAGAACTGCGAAAATT
Organism: Ptiloglossa arizonensis; assembly: GCF_051014685.1. NCBI lineage: Eukaryota > Metazoa > Arthropoda > Insecta > Hymenoptera > Colletidae > Ptiloglossa > Ptiloglossa arizonensis. The sequence goes on from NW_027479462.1 coordinate 28,061, forward strand.
TTGAGTTTCTCAAGCGTTTCTTACCTCCAAACGGCCATATCTCGCGAACGGATTGACCAATCCGCAAAATTTCTGTTGCATCTGAAAGTAGAAACTCGCCCGATTACAACGGTATGCGCACTTCTCCCCTAGTCCGTTCTAGTTATTCGTTTCGAGCATCAGAACTGCGAAAATTTTGAGTTTCTCAAGCGTTTCTTACCTCCAAACTGCCATATCTCGCGAACGGATTGACTAATCCGCAAAATTTCTATTGCATCTGAAAGTAGAAACTCGCCCGATTACAACGGTATGCGTACTTTTCCCCTAGGCCGTTCTAGTTATTCGTTTCGAGCATCAGAACTGCGAAAATTTTGAGTTTCTCAAGCGTTTCTTACTTCCAAACTCCCACATCTCGCGAACAGATTGACCAATCCGCAAAATTTCTGTTGCATCTGAAAGTAGAAACTCGCCCGATTACAACTGTATGCGTACTTTTCCCCTAGTCCGTTCTAGTTATTCGTTTCGAGCATCAGAATTGCGAAAATTTTGAGTTTCTGAAGCGTTTCTTACCTCCAAACTGCCATATCTCGCGAACGGATTGACCAATCCGCAAAATTTCTGTTGCATCTGAAAGTAGAAACTCGCCCGATTACAACGGTATGCGTACTTTTCCCCTAGGCCGCTCTAGTTATTCGTTTCGAGCATCAGAACTGCGAAAATTTTGTGTTTCTCAGGTGTTTCATACTTCCAAACTGCCATATCTCGCGAACGGATTGACCAATCCGCAAAATTTCTGTTGCATCTGAAAGTAGAAACTCGCCCAATTACAACGGGATGCGTACTTTTCCCCTAGGCCGTTCTAGTTATTCGTTTCGAGCATCAGAACAGCGAAAATTTTGAGTTTCTCAAGCGTTTCTTACCTACAAACTGCCATATCTCGCGAACGGATTGACCAATCCGCATAATTTCTGTTGCATCTGAAAGTAGAAACTCGCCCGATTACAACGGTACGCGTACTTTTCCCTAGACCGTTCTAGTTATGCTTGTCGAGCATCAGAACTGCGAAAATTTTGAGTTTCTCAAGCGATTCTTACCTCCAAACTGCCATATCTCGGGAACGGATTGACTAATCCGCAAAATTTCTGTTGCATCTGAAAGTAGAAACTCGCCCGATTACAACGGTATGCGTACTTTTCCCCTAGGCCGTTCTAGTTATTCGTTTCGAGCATCAGAACTGCGAAAATTTTGAGTTTCTCAAGCGTTTCTTACTTCCAAACTCCCACATCTCGCGAACAGATTGACCAATCCGCAAAATTTCTGTTGCATCTGAAAGTAGAAACTCGCCCGATTACAACTGTGTGCGTACTTTTCCCCTAGTCCGTTCTAGTTATTCGTTTCGAGCATCAGAATTGCGAAAATTTTGAGTTTCTGAAGCGTTTCTTACCTCCAAACTGCCATATCTCGCGAACGGATTGACCAATCCGCAAAATTTCTGTTGCATCTGAAAGTAGAAACTCGCCCGATTACAACGGTATGCGTACTTTTCCCCTAGGCCGCTCTAGTTATTCGTTTCGAGCATCAGAACTGCGAAAATTTTGTGTTTCTCAGGTGTTTCATACTTCCAAACTGCCATATCTCGCGAACGGATTGACCAATCCGCAAAATTTCTGTTGCATCTGAAAGTAGAAACTCGCCCAATTACAACGGGATGCGTACTTTTCCCCTAGGCCGTTCTAGTTATTCGTTTCGAGCATCAGAACAGCGAAAATTTTGAGTTTCTCAAGCGTTTCTTACCTACAAACTGCCATATCTCGCGAACGGATTGACCAATCCGCATAATTTCTGTTGCATCTGAAAGTAGAAACTCGCCCGATTACAACGGTACGCGTACTTTTCCCTAGACCGTTCTAGTTATGCTTGTCGAGCATCAGAACTGCGAAAATTTTGAGTTTCTCAAGCGATTCTTACCTCCAAACTGCCATATCTCGGGAACGGATTGACTAATCCGCAAAATTTCTGTTGCATCTGAAAGTAGAAACTCGCCCGATTACGACGGTATGCGTACTTTTCCCCTAGGCCGTTCTAGTTATTCGTTTCGAGCGACAGAACTGCGAAAATTTTGAGATTCTCAAGCGTTTCTTACCTCCAAACGGCCATATCTCGCGAACGGATTGACCAATCCGCAAAATTTCTGTTGCATCTGAAAGTAGAAACTCGCCCGATTACAACGGTATGCGTACTTTTCCCCTAGTCCGTTCTAGTTATTCGTTTCGAGCATCAGAACTGCGAAAATTTTGAGTTTCTGAAGCGTTTCTTACCTCCAAACTGCCATATCTCGCGAACGGATTGACCAATCCGCAAAATTTCTGTTGCATCTGAAAGTAGAAACTCGCCCGATTACAACGGTATGCGTACTTTTCCCCTAGGCCGCTCTAGTTATTCGTTTCGAGCATCAGAACTGCGAAAATTTTGTGTTTCTCAAGTGTTTCATACTTCCAAACTGCCATATCTCGCGAACGGATTGACCAATCCGCAAAATTTCTGTTGCATCTGAAAGTAGAAACTCGCCCGATTACAACGGGATGCGTACTTTTCCCCTAGGCCGTTCTAGTTATTCGTTTCGAGCATCAGAACAGCGAAAATTTTGAGTTTCTCAAGCGTTTCTTACATACAAACTGCCATATCTCGCGAACGGATTGACCAATCCTCATAATTTCTGTTGCATCTGAAAGTAGAAACCCGCCCGATTACAACAGTATGCGTACTTTTCCCCTAGTCCGTTCTAGTTATTCGTTTCGAGCATCAGAACTGCGAAAATTTTGAGTTTCTCAAGCGTTTCTTACCTCCAAACTGCCATATATCGCGAACGGATTGACCAATCAGCAAAATTTCTGTTGCATCTGAAAGTAGAAACTCGTCCGATTACAACGGTATGCGTACTTTTCCCCTAGGCAGTTCTAGTTACTCGTTTCGAGCATCAGAACTGCGAAAATTTTGAGTTTCTCAAGCGTTTCTTACTTCCAAACTGCCATATCTCGCGAACAGATTGACCAATCCGCAAAATTTCTGTTGCATCTGAAAGTAGAAACTCGCCCGATTACAACTGTATGCGTACTTTTCCCCTAGTCCGTTCTAGTTATTCGTTTCGAGCAACAGAACTGCGAAAATTTTGAGTTTCTGAAGCGTTTCTTACCTCCAAACTGCCATATCTCGCGAACGGATTGACCAATCCGCAAAATTTCTGTTGCATCTGAAAGTAGAACTCGCCCGATTACAACGGTATGTGTACTTTTCCCCTAGGCCGCTCTTGTTATTCGTTTCGAGCATCAGAACTGCGAAAATTTTGTGTTTCTCAAGTGTTTCATACTTCCAAACTGCCATATCTCGCGAACGGATTGACCAATCCGCAAAATTTCTGTTGCATCTGAAAGTAGAAACTCGCCCGATTACAACGGGATGCGTACTATTCCCCTAGGCCGTTCTAGTTATTCGTTTCGAGCATCAGAACTGCGAAAATTTTGAGTTTCTCAAGCGTTTCTTACCTCCAAACTGCCATATCTCGCGAACGGATTGACTAATCCGCAAAATTTCTGTTGCATCTGAAAGTAGAAACTCGCCCGATTACAACGGTATGCGTACTTTTCCCCTAGGCCGTTCTAGTTATTCGTTTCCAGCATCAGAACTGCGAAAATTTTGAGTTTCTCAAGCGTTTCTTACCTACAAACTGCCGTATCTCGCGAACGGATTGACCAATCCGCAAAATTTCTGTTGCATCTGAAAGTAGAAACTCGCCCGATTACAACGGTATGCGTACTTTTCCCCTAGGCCGTTCTAGTTATTCGTTTCGAGCATCAGAACTGCGAAAATTTTGAGTTTCTCAAGGGTTTCTTTCCTCCAAACTGCCATATCTCGCAAACGGATTGACCAATCCGCATAACTTCTGTTGCATCTGAAAGTAGAAACTCGCCCGATTACAACGGTATTCGTACTTTTCCCCTAGTCCGTTCTAGTTATTCGTTTCGAGCATCAGAACTGCGAAAATTTTGAGTTTCTCAAGCGGTTCGTACCTCCAAACTGCCATATCTCGCGAACGGATTGACCAATCCGCAAAATTTCTGTTGCATCTGAAAGTAGAAACTCGCCCGATTACAACGGTATGCGTACTTTTCCCCTAGGCCGTTCTAGTTATTCGTTTCGAGCGTCAGAACTGCGAAAATTTTGAGTTTCTCAAGCGTTTCTTACCTCCAAACTGCCATATCTCGCGAACGGATTGACTAATCCGCAAAATTTCTGTTGCATCTGAAAGTAGAAACTCGCCCGATTACAACGGTATGCGTACTTTTCCCCTAGGCCGTTCTAGTTATTCGTTTCGAGCATCAGAACTGCGAAAATTTTGAGTTTCTCAAGCGTTTCTTACTTCCAAACTCCCACATCTCGCGAACAGATTGACCAATCCGCAAAATTTCTGTTGCATCTGAAAGTAGAAACTCGCCCGATTACAACTGTATGCGTACTTTTCCCCTAGTCCGTTCTAGTTATTCGTTTCGAGCATCAGAATTGCGAAAATTTTGAGTTTCTGAAGCGTTTCTTACCTCCAAACTGCCATATCTCGCGAACGGATTGACCAATCCGCAAAATTTCTGTTGCATCTGAAAGTAGAAACTCGCCCGATTACAACGGTATGCGTACTTTTCCCCTAGGCCGCTCTAGTTATTCGTTTCGAGCATCAGAACTGCGAAAATTTTGTGTTTCTCAGGTGTTTCATACTTCCAAACTGCCATATCTCGCGAACGGATTGACCAATCCGCAAAATTTCTGTTGCATCTGAAAGTAGAAACTCGCCCAATTACAACGGTACGCGTACTTTTCCCTAGACCGTTCTAGTTATGCTTGTCGAGCATCAGAACTGCGAAAATTTTGAGTTTCTCAAGCGATTCTTACCTCCAAACTGCCATATCTCGGGAACGGATTGACTAATCCGCAAAATTTCTGTTGCATCTGAAAGTAGAAACTCGCCCGATTACAACGGTATGCGTACTTTTCCCCTAGGCCGTTCTAGTTATTCGTTTCGAGCGTCAGAACTGCGAAAATTTTGAGATTCTCAAGCGTTTCTTACCTCCAAACGGCCATATCTCGCGAACGGATTGACCAATCCGCAAAATTTCTGTTGCATCTGAAAGTAGAAACTCGCCCGATTACAACGGTATGCGTACTTTTCCCCTAGTCCGTTCTAGTTATTCGTTTCGAGCATCAGAACTGCGAAAATTTTGAGTTTCTGAAGCGTTTCTTACCTCCAAACTGCCATATCTCGCGAACGGATTGACCAATCCGCAAAATTTCTGTTGCATCTGAAAGTAGAAACTCGCCCGATTACAACGGTATGCGTACTTTTCCCCTAGGCCGCTCTAGTTATTCGTTTCGAGCATCAGAACTGCGAAAATTTTGTGTTTCTCAGGTGTTTCATACTTCCAAACTGCCATATCTCGCGAACGGATTGACCAATCCGCAAAATTTCTGTTGCATCTGAAAGTAGAAACTCGCCCGATTACAACGGGATGCGTACTTTTCCCCTAGGCCGTTCTAGTTATTCGTTTCGAGCATCAGAACAGCGAAAATTTTGAGTTTCTCAAGCGTTTCTTACATACAAACTGCCATATCTCGCGAACGGATTGACCAATCCTCATAATTTCTGTTGCATCTGAAAGTAGAAACCCGCCCGATTACAACGGTATTCGTACTTTTCCCCTAGTCCGTTCTAGTTATTCGTTTCGAGCATCAGAACTGCGAAAATTTTGAGTTTCTCAAGCGTTTCGTACCTCCAAACTGCCATATCTCGCGAACGGATTGACCAATCCGCAAAATTTCTGTTGCATCTGAAAGTAGAAACTCGCCCGATTACAACAGTATGCGTACTTTTCCCCTAGTCCGTTCTAGTTATTCGTTTCGAGCATCAGAACTGCGAAAATTTTGAGTTTCTCAAGCGTTTCTTACCTCCAAACTGCCATATATCGCGAACGGATTGACCAATCCGCAAAATTTCTGTTGCATCTGAAAGTAGAAACTCGTCCGATTACAACGGTATGCGTACTTTTCCTCTAGGCAGTTCTAGTTACTCGTTTCGAGCATCAGAACTGCGAAAATTTTGAGTTTCTCAAGCGTTTCTTACTTCCAAACTGCCATATCTCGCGAACGGATTGACCAATCCTCATAATTTCTGTTGCATCTGAAAGTAGAAACCCGCCCGATTACAACGGTATTCGTACTTTTCCCCTAGTCCGTTCTAGTTATTCGTTTCGAGCATCAGAACTGCGAAAATTTTGAGTTTCTCAAGCGTTTCGTACCTCCAAACTGCCATATCTCGCGAACGGATTGACCAATCCGCAAAATTTCTGTTGCATCTGAAAGTAGAAACTCGCCCGATTACAACAGTATGCGTACTTTTCCCCTAGTCCGTTCTAGTTATTCGTTTCGAGCATCAGAACTGCGAAAATTTTGAGTTTCTCAAGCGTTTCTTACCTCCAAACTGCCATATATCGCGAACGGATTGACCAATCCGCAAAATTTCTGTTGCATCTGAAAGTAGAAACTCGTCCGATTACAACGGTATGCGTACTTTTCCCCTAGGCAGTTCTAGTTACTCGTTTCGAGCATCAGAACTGCGAAAATTTTGAGTTTCTCAAGCGTTTCTTACTTCCAAACTGCCATATCTCGCGAACAGATTGACCAATCCGCAAAATTTCTGTTGCATCTGAAAGTAGAAACTCGCCCGATTACAACTGTATGCGTACTTTTCCCCTAGTCCGTTCTAGTTATTCGTTTCGAGCAACAGAACTGCGAAAATTTTGAGTTTCTGAAGCGTTTCTTACCTCCAAACTGCCATATCTCGCGAACGGATTGACCAATCCGCAAAATTTCTGTTGCATCTGAAAGTAGAAACTCGCCCGATTACAACGGTATGCGTACTTTTCCCCTAGGCCGCTCTAGTTATTCGTTTCGAGCATCAGAACTGCGAAAATTTTGTGTTTCTCAAGTGTTTCATACTTCCAAACTGCCATATCTCGCGAACGGATTGACCAATCCGCAAAATTTCTGTTGCATCTGAAAGTAGAAACTCGCCCGATTACAACGGGATGCGTACTATTCCCCTAGGCCGTTCTAGTTATTCGTTTCGAGCATCAGAACTGCGAAAATTTTGAGTTTCTCAAGCGTTTCTTACCTCCAAACTGCCATATCTCGCGAACGGATTGACTAATCCGCAAAATTTCTGTTGCATCTGAAAGTAGAAACTCGCCCGATTACAACGGTATGCGTACTTTTCCCCTAGGCCGTTCTAGTTATTCGTTTCGAGCATCAGAACTGCGAAAATTTTGAGTTTCTCAAGCGTTTCTTACCTACAAACTGCCGTATCTCGCGAACGGATTGACCAATCCGCAAAATTTCTGTTGCATCTGAAAGTAGAAAATCGCCCGATTACAACGGTATGCGTACTTTTCCCCTAGGCCGTTCTAGTTATTCGTTTCGAGCATCAGAACTGCGAAAATTTTGAGTTTCTCAAGGGTTTCTTTCCACCAAACTGCCATATCTCGCAAACGGATTGACCAATCCGCATAACTTCTGTTGCATCTGAAAGTAGAAACTCGCCCGATTACAACGGTATTCGTACTTTTCCCTTAGTCCGTTCTAGTTATTCGTTTCGAGCATCAGAACTGCGAAAATTTTGAGTTTCTCAAGCGGTTCGTACCTCCAAACTGCCATATCTCGCGAACGGATTGACCAATCCGCAAAATTTCTGTTGCATCTGAAAGTAGAAACTCGCCCGATTACAACGGTATGCGTACTTTTCCCCTAGTCCGTTCTAGTTATTCGTTTCGAGCATCAGAACTGCGAAAATTTTGAGTTTCTGAAGCGTTTCTTACCTCCAAACTGCCATATCTCGCGAACGGATTGACCAATCCGCAAAATTTCTGTTGCCTCTGAAAGTAGAAACTCGTCCGATTACATCGGTATGCGTACTTTTCCCCTAGGCAGTGCTAGTTAATCGTTTCGAGCATCAGAACTGCGAAAATTCTGAGTTTCTCAAGCGTTTCTTACTTCCAAACTGCCATATCTCGCGAACGGATTGACCAATCCGCAAAATTTCTGATGCATCTGAAAGTAGAAGCTCGCCCGATTACCACCGTATGCGTACTTTTCCCCTAGGCCGCTCTAGTTATTCGTTTCGAGCATCAGAACTGCGAAAATTTTGTGTTTCTCAATTGTTTCATACTTCCAAACTGCCATATCTCGCGAACGGATTGACCAATCCGCAAAATTTCTGTTGCATCTGAAAGTAGAAAATCGCCCGATTACAACGGTATGCGTACTTTTCCCCTAGGCCGTTCTAGTTATTCGTTTCGAGCGTCAGAACTGCGAAAATTTTGAGTTTCTCAAGCGTTTCTTACCTCCAAACGGCCATATCTCGCGAACGGATTGACCAATCCGCAAAATTTCTGTTGCATCTGAAAGTAGAAACTCGCCCGATTACAACGGTATGCGCACTTTTCCCCTAGTCCGTTCTAGTTATTCGTTTCGAGCATCAGAACTGCGAAAATTTTGAGTTTCTCAAGCGTTTCTTACCTCCAAACTGCCATATCTCGCGAACGGATTGACTAATCCGCAAAATTTCTGTTGCATCTGAAAGTAGAAACTCGCCCGATTACAACGGTATGCGTACTTTTCCCCTAGGCCGTTCTAGTTATTCGTTTCGAGCATCAGAACTGTGATAATTTTGAGTTTCTCAACCGTTTCTTACCTCCAAACGGCCATATCTCGCGAACGGATTGACTAATCCGCAAAATTTCTGTTGCATCTGAAAGTAGAAACTCGCCCGATTACAACTGTATGCGTACTTTTCCCCTAGTCCGTTCTAGTTATTCGTTTCGAGCATCAGAACTGCGAAAATTTTAAGTTTCTGAAGCGTTTCTTACCTCCAAACTGCCATATCTCGCGAACGGATTGACCAATCCGCAAAATTTCTGTTGCATCTGAAAGTAGAAACTCGCCCGATTACAAGGGGATTCCTACTTTTCCCCTAGGCCGTTCTAGTTATTCGTTTCGAGCATCAGAACAGCGAAAATTTTGAGTTTCTCAAGCGTTTCTTACCTACAAACTGCCATATCTCGCGAACGGATTGACCAATCCGCATAATTTCTGTTGCATCTGAAAGTAGAAACTCGCCCGATTACAACGGTATGCGTACTTTTCCCTAGACCGTTCTAGTTATGCTTGTCGAGCATCAGAACTGCGAAAATTTTGAGTTTCTCAAGCGTTTCTTACCTCCAAACTGCCATATCTCGGGAACGGATTGACTAATCCGCAAAATTTCTGTTGCATCTGAAAGTAGAAACTCGCCCGATTACAACGGTATGCGTACTTTTCCCCTAGGCCGTTCTAGTCATTCGTTTCGAGCGTCAGAACTGCGAAAATTTTGAGTTTCTCAAGCGTCTCTTACCTCCAAACTGCCATATCTCGCGAACGGATTGACTAATCCGCAAAATTTCTGTTGCATCTGAAAGTAGAAACTCGCCCGATTACAACGGTATGCGTACTTTTCCCCTAGGCCGTTCTAGTTATTCGTTTCGAGCATCAGAACTGCGAAAATTTTGAGTTTCTCAAGCGTTTCTTTCCTCCAAACTGCCATATATCGCGAATGGATTGACCAATCCGCAAAATTTCTGTTGCATCTGAAAGTAGAAGCTCGCCCGATTACAACGGTGTGCGTACTTTTCCCCTAGTCCGTTCTAGTTATTCGTTTCGAGCATCAGAACTGCTAAAATTTTGAGTTTCTCAAGCGTTTCTTACTTCCAAACTCCCACATCTCGCGAACAGATTGACCAATCCGCAAAATTTCTGTTGCATCTGAAAGTAGAAACTCGCCCGATTACAACTGTATGCGTACTTTTCCCCTAGTCCGTTCTAGTTATTCGTTTCGAGCATCAGAACTGCGAAAATTTTGAGTTTCTGAAGCGTTTCTTACCTCCAAACTGCCATATCTCGCGAACAGATTGACCAATCCGCAAAATTTCTGTTGCATCTGAAAGTAGAAACTCGCCCGATTACAACGGTATGCGTACTTTTCTCCTAGGCCGCTCTAGTTATTCGTTTCGAGCATCAGAACTGCGAAAATTTTGTGTTTCTCAAGTGTTTCATACTGCCAAACTGCCATATCTCGCGAACGGATTGACCGATCCGCAAAATTTCTGTTGCATCTGAAAGTAGAAACTCGCCCGATTACAACGGGATTCCTACTTTTCCCCTAGGCCGTTCTAGTTATTCGTTTCGAGCATCAGAACAGCGAAAATTTTGAGTTTCTCAAGCGTTTCTTACCTCCAAACTGCCATATCTCGGGAACGGATTGACTAATCCGCAAAATTTCTGTTGCATCTGAAAGTAGAAACTCGCCCGATTACAACGCTATGCGTACTTTTCCCCTAGGCAGTTCTAGTTAATCGTTTCGAGCATCAGAACTGCGAAAATTTTGAGTTTCTCAAGCGTTTCTTACTTCCAAACTGCCATATCTCGCGAACAGATAGACCAATCCGCAAAATTTCTGTTGCATCTGAAAGTAGAAACTCGCCCGATTACAACTGTATGCGTACTTTTCCCCTAGTCCGTTCTAGTTATTCGTTTCGAGCATCAGAACTGCGAAAATTTTGAGTTTCTGAAGCGTTTCTTACCTTCAAACTGCCATATCTCGCGAACGGATTGACCAATCCGCAAAATTTCTGTTGCATCTGAAAGTAGAAACTCGCCCGATTACAACGGTATTCGTACTTTTCCCCTAGTCCGTTCTTGTTATTCGTTTCGAGCATCAGAACTGCGAAAATTTTGAGTTTCTCAAGCGTTTCGTACCTCCAAACTGCCATATCTCGCGAACGGATTGACCAATCCGCAAAATTTCTGTTGCATCTGAAAGTAGAAACTCGCCCGATTACAACGGTATGCGTACTTTTCCCCTAGTCCGTTCTAGTTATTCGTTTCGAGCATCAGAACTGCGAAAATTTTGAGTTTCTGAAGCGTTTCTTACCTTCAAACTGCCATATCTCGCGAACGGATTGACCAATCCGCAAAATTTCTGTTGCATCTGAAAGTAGAAGCTCGCCCGATTACAACGGTGTGGGTACTTTTCCCCTAGGCCGTTCTAGTTATTCGTTTCGAGCATCAGAACTGCGAAAATTTTGAGTTTCTCAAGCGTTTCTTACTTCCAAACTCCCACATCTCGCGAACAGATTGACCAATCCGCAAAATTTCTGTTGCATCTGAAAGTAGAAACTCGCCCGATTACAACTGTATGCGTACTTTTCCCCTAGTCCGTTCTAGTTATTCGTTTCGAGCATCAGAACTGCGAAAATTTTGAGTTTCTGAAGCGTTTCTTACCTTCAAACTGCCATATCTCGCGAACGGATTGACCAATCCGCAAAATTTCTGTTGCATCTGAAAGTAGAAACTCGCCCGATTACAACGGTATTCGTACTTTTCCCCTAGTCCGTTCTAGTTATTCGTTTCGAGCATCAGAACTGCGAAAATTTTGAGTTTCTCAAGCGTTTCGTACCTCCAAACTGCCATATCTCGCGAACGGATTGACCAATCCGCAAAATTTCTGTTGCATCTGAAAGTAGAAACTCGCCCGATTACAACGGTATGCGTACTTTTCCCCTAGTCCGTTCTAGTTATTCGTTTCGAGCATCAGAACTGCGAAAATTTTGAGTTTCTGAAGCGTTTCTTACCTTCAAACTGCCATATCTCGCGAACGGATTGACCAATCCGCAAAATTTCTGTTGCATCTGAAAGTAGAAGCTCGCCCGATTACAACGGTGTGGGTACTTTTCCCCTAGGCCGTTCTAGTTATTCGTTTCGAGCATCAGAACTGCGAAAATTTTGAGTTTCTCAAGCGTTTCTTACTTCCAAACTCCCACATCTCGCGAACAGATTGACCAATCCGCAAAATTTCTGTTGCATCTGAAAGTAGAAACTCGCCCGATTACAACTGTATGCGTACTTTTCCCCTAGTCCGTTCTAGTTATTCGTTTCGAGCATCAGAACTGCGAAAATTTTGAGTTTCTGAAGCGTTTCTTACCTCCAAACTGCCATATCTCGCGAACGGATTGACCAATCCGCAAAATTTCTGTTGCATCTGAAAGTAGAAACTCGCCCGATTACAACGGTATGCGCACTTTTCCCCTAGGCCGCACTAGTTATTCGTTTCGAGCATCAGAACTGCGAAAATTTTGTGTTTCTCAAGTGTTTCATACTTCCAAACTGCCATATCTCGCGAACGGATTGACCAATCCGCAAAATTTCTGTTGCATCTGAAAGTAGAAACTCGCCCGATTACAACGGGATGCGTACTTTTCCCCTAGGCCGTTCTAGTTATTCGTTTCGAGCATCAGAACAGCGAAAATTTTGAGTTTCTCAAGCGTTTCTTTCCTACAAACTGCCATATCTCGCGAACGGATTGACCAATCCGCATAATTTCTGTTGCATCTGAAAGTAGAAACTCGCCCGATTACAACGGTATTCGTACTTTTCCCCTAGTCCGTTCTAGTTATTCGTTTGGAGCATCAGAACTGCGAAAATTTTGAGTTTCTCAAGCGTTTCGTACCTCCAAACTGCCATATCTCGCGAACGGATTGACCAATCCGCAAAATTTCTGTTGCATCTGAAAGTAGAAACTCGCCCGATTACAACGGTATGCGTACTTTTCCCCTAGTCCGTTCTAGTTATTCGTTTCGAGCATCAGAACTGCGAAAATTTTGAGTTTCTCAAGCGTTTCTTACCTCCAAACTGCCATATATCGCGAACGGATTGACCAATCCGCAAAATTTCTGTTGCATCTGAAAGTAGAAACACGTCCGATTACAACGGTATGCGTACTTTTCCCCTAGGCAGTTCTAGTTAATCGTTTCGAGCATCAGAACTGCGAAAATTTTGAGTTTCTCAAGCGTTTCTTACTTCCAAACTGCCATATCTCGCGAACGGATAGACCAATCCGCAAAATTTCTGTTGCATCTGAAAGTAGAAACTCGCCCGATTACAACTGTATGCGTACTTTTCCCCTAGTCCGTTCTAGTTATTCGTTTCGAGCATCAGAACTGCGAAAATTTTGAGTTTCTGAAGCGTTTCTTACCTTCAAACTGCCATATCTCGCGAACGGATTGACCAATCCGCAAAATTTCTGTTGCATCTGAAAGTAGAAACTCGCCCGATTACAACGGTATGCGTACTTTTCCCCTAGGCCGCTCTAGTTATTCGTTTCGAGCATCAGAACTGCGAAAATTTTGTGTTTCTCAAGTGTTTCATACTTCCAAACTGCCATATCTCGCGAACGGATTGACCAATCCGCAAAATTTCTGTTGCATCTGAAAGTAGAAACTCGCCCGATTACAACGGGATGCGTACTTTTCCCCTAGGCCGTTCTAGTTATTCGTTTCGAGCATCAGAACAGCGAAAATTTTGAGTTTCTCAAGCGTTTCTTACCTACAAACTGCCATATCTCGCGAACGGATTGACCAATCCGCATAATTTCTGTTGCATCTGAAAGTAGAAACTCGCCCGATTACAACGGTATGCGTACTTTTCCCCTAGTCCGTTCTAGTTATTCGTTTCGAGCATCAGAACTGCGAAAATTTTGAGTTTCTCAAGCGTTTCTTACCTCCAAACTGCCATATCTCGCGAACGGATTGACCAATCCGCAAAATTTCTGTTGCATCTGAAAGTAGAAACTCGCCCGATTACAACGGGATGCGTACTTTTCCCCTAGGCCGTTCTAGTTATTCGTTTCGACCATCAGAACAGCGAAAATTTTGAGTTTCTCAAGCGTTTCTTACCTACAAACTGCCATATCTCGCGAACGGATTGACCAATCCGCATAATTTCTGTTGCATCTGAAAGTAGAAACTCGCCCGATTACAACGGTATGCGTACTTTTCCCCTAGTCCGTTCTAGTTATTCGTTTCGAGAATCAGAACTGCGAAAATTTTGAGTTTCTCCAGCGTTTCTTACATCCAAACTGCCATACCTCGCGAACGGATTGACCAATCCGCAAAATTTCTGTTGCATCTGAAAGTAGAAACTCGCCCGATTACAACGGGATGCGTACTTTTCCCCTAGGCCGTTCTAGTTATTCGTTTCGAGCATCAGAACAGCGAAAATTTTGAGTTTCTCAAGCGTTTCTTTCCTACAAACTGCCATATCTCGCGAACGGATTGACCAATCCGCATAATTTCTGTTGCATCTGAAAGTAGAAACTCGCCCGATTACAACGGTATTCGTACTTTTCCCCTAGTCCGTTCTAGTTATTCGTTTCGAGCATCAGAACTGCGAAAATTTTGAGTTTCTCAAGCGTTTCGTACCTCCAAACTGCCATATCTCGCGAACGGATTGACCAATCCGCAAAATTTCTGTTGCATCTGAAAGTAGAAACTCGCCCGATTACAACGGTATGCGTACTTTTCCCCTAGTCCGTTCTAGTTATTCGTTTCGAGCATCAGAACTGTGAAAATTTTGAGTTTCTCAAGCGTTTCTTACCTCCAAACTGCCATATATCGCGAACGGATTGACCAATCCGCAAAATTTCTGTTGCATCTGAAAGTAGAAACACGTCCGATTACAACGGTATGCTTACTTTTCCCCTAGGCAGTTCTAGTTAATCGTTTCGAGCATCACAACTGCGAAAATTTTGAGTTTCTCAAGCGTTTCTTACCTTCAAACTGCCATATCTCGCGAACAGATAGACCAATCCGCAAAATTTCTGTTGCATCTGAAAGTAGAAACTCGCCCGATTACAACTGTATGCGTACTTTTCCCCTAGTCCGTTCTAGTTATTCGTTTCGAGCATCAGAACTGCGAAAATTTTGAGTTTCTGAAGCGTTTCTTACCTTCAAACTGCCATATCTCGCGAACGGATTGACCAATCCGCAAAATTTCTGTTGCATCTGAAAGTAGAAACTCGCCCGATTACAACGGTATGCGTACTTTTCCCCTAGGCCGCTCTAGTTATTCGTTTCGAGCATCAGAACTGCGAAAATTTTGTGTTTCTCAAGTGTTTCATACTTCCAAACTGCCATATCTCGCGAACGGATTGACCAATCCGCAAAATTTCTGTTGCATCTGAAAGTAGAAACTCGCCCGATTACAACGGGATGCGTACTTTTCCCCTAGGCCGTTCTAGTTATTCGTTTCGAGCATCAGAACAGCGAAAATTTTGAGTTTCTCAAGCGTTTCTTACCTACAAACTGCCATATTTCGCGAACGGATTGACCAATCCGCAAAATTTCTGTTGCATCTGAAAGTAGAAACTCGCCCGATTACAACGGGATGCGTACTTTTCCCCTAGGCCGTTCTAGTTATTCGTTTCGAGCATCAGAACAGCGAAAATTTTGAGTTTCTCAAGCGTTTCTTACCTACAAACTGCCATATCTCGCGAACGGATTGACCAATCCGCATAATTTCTGTTGCATCTGAAAGTAGAAACTCGCCCGATTACAACGGTATGCGTACTTTTCCCCTAGTCCGTTCTAGTTATTCGTTTCGAGCATCAGAACTGCGAAAATTTTGAGTTTCTCAAGCGTTTCTTACCTCCAAACTGCCATATCTCGCGAACGGATTGACCAATCCGCAAAATTTCTGTTGCATCTGAAAGTAGAAACTCGCCCGATTACAACGGGATGCGTACTTTTCCCCTAGGCCGTTCTAGTTATTCCTTTCGAGCATCAGAACAGCGAAAATTTTGAGTTTCTCAAGCGTTTCTTACCTACAAACTGCCATATCTCGCGAACGGATTGACCAATCCGCATAATTTCTGTTGCATCTGAAAGTAGAAACTCGCCCGATTACAACGGTATGCGTACTTTTCCCCTAGTCCGTTCTAGTTATTCGTTTCGAGAATCAGAACTGCGAAAATTTTGAGTTTCTCCAGCGTTTCTTACATCCAAACTGCCATATCTCGCGAACGGATTGACCAATCCGCAAAATTTCTGTTGCATCTGAAAGTAGAAACTCGCCCGATTACAACGGTATGCGTACTTTTCCCCTAGTCCGTTCTAGTTATTTGTTTCGAGCATCAGAACTGCGAAAATTTTGAGTTTCTCAAGCGTTTCTTACCTCCAAACTGCCATATATCGCGAACGGATTGACCAATCCGCAAAATTTCTGTTGCCTCTGAAAGTAGAAACTCGTCCGATTACAACGGTATGCGTACTTTTCCCCTAGTCCGTTCTAGTTATTCGTTTCGAGCATCAGAACTGCGAAAATTTTGAGTTTCTCAAGCGTTTCTTACCTCCAAACTGCCATATCTCGCGAACGGATTGACCAATCCGCAAAATTTCTGTTGCATCTGAAAGTAGAAACTCGCCCGATTACAACGGGATGCGTACTTTTCCCCTAGGCCGTTCTAGTTATTCGTTTCGAGCATCAGAACAGCGAAAATTTTGAGTTTCTCAAGCGTTTCTTACCTACAAACTGCCATATCTCGCGAACGGATTGACCAATCCGCATAATTTCTGTTGCATCTGAAAGTAGAAACTCGCCCGATTACAACGGTATGCGTACTTTTCCCCTAGTCCGTTCTAGTTATTCGTTTCGAGAATCAGAACTGCGAAAATTTTGAGTTTCTCCAGCGTTTCTTACATCCAAACTGCCATATCTCGCGAACGGATTGACCAATCCGCAAAATTTCTGTTGCATCTGAAAGTAGAAACTCGCCCGATTACAACGGGATGCGTACTTTTCCCCTAGGCCGTTCTAGTTATTCGTTTCGAGCATCAGAACAGCGAAAATTTTGAGTTTCTCAAGCGTTTCTTTCCTACAAACTGCCATATCTCGCGAACGGATTGACCAATCCGCATAATTTCTGTTGCATCTGAAAGTAGAAACTCGCCCGATTACAACGGTATTCGTACTTTTCCCCTAGTCCGTTCTAGTTATTCGTTTCGAGCATCAGAACTGCGAAAATTTTGAGTTTCTCAAGCGTTTCGTACCTCCAAACTGCCATATCTCGCGAACGGATTGACCAATCCGCAAAATTTCTGTTGCATCTGAAAGTAGAAACTCGCCCGATTACAACGGTATGCGTACTTTTCCCCTAGTCCGTTCTAGTTATTCGTTTCGAGCATCAGAACTGTGAAAATTTTGAGTTTCTCAAGCGTTTCTTACCTCCAAACTGCCATATATCGCGAACGGATTGACCAATCCGCAAAATTTCTGTTGCATCTGAAAGTAGAAACACGTCCGATTACAACGGTATGCGTACTTTTCCCCTAGGCAGTTCTAGTTAATCGTTTCGAGCATCAGAACTGCGAAAATTTTGAGTTTCTCAAGCGTTTCTTACTTCCAAACTGCCATATCTCGCGAACAGATAGACCAATCCGCAAAATTTCTGTTGCATCTGAAAGTAGAAACTCGCCCGATTACAACTGTATGCGTACTTTTCCCCTAGTCCGTTCTAGTTATTCGTTTCGAGCATCAGAACTGCGAAAATTTTGAGTTTCTGAAGCGTTTCTTACTTTCAAACTGCCATATCTCGCGAACGGATTGACCAATCCGCAAAATTTCTGTTGCATCTGAAAGTAGAAACTCGCCCGATTACAACGGTATGCGTACTTTTCCCCTAGGCCGCTCTAGTTATTCGTTTCGAGCATCAGAACTGCGAAAATTTTGTGTTTCTCAAGTGTTTCATACTTCCAAACTGCCATATCTCGCGAACGGATTGACCAATCCGCAAAATTTCTGTTGCATCTGAAAGTAGAAACTCGCCCGATTACAACGGGATGCGTACTTTTCCCCTAGGCCGTTCTAGTTATTCGTTTCGAGCATCAGAACAGCGAAAATTTTGAGTTTCTCAAGCGTTTCTTACCTACAAACTGCCATATCTCGCGAACGGATTGACCAATCCGCATAATTTCTGTTGCATCTGAAAGTAGAAACTCGCCCGATTACAACGGTATGCGTACTTTTCCCCTAGTCCGTTCTAGTTATTCGTTTCGAGCATCAGAACTGCGAAAATTTTGAGTTTCTCAAGCGTTTCTTACCTCCAAACTGCCATATCTCGCGAACGGATTGACCAATCCGCAAAATTTCTGTTGCATCTGAAAGTAGAAACTCGCCCGATTACAACGGGATGCGTACTTTTCCCCTAGGCCGTTCTAGTTATTCGTTTCGAGCATCAGAACAGCGAAAATTTTGAGTTTCTCAAGCGTTTCTTACCTACAAACTGCCATATCTCGCGAACGGATTGACCAATCCGCATAATTTCTGTTGCATCTGAAAGTAGAAACTCGCCCGATTACAACGGTATGCGTACTTTTCCCCTAGTCCGTTCTAGTTATTCGTTTCGAGCATCAGAACTGCGAAAATTTTGAGTTTCTCAAGCGTTTCTTACCTCCAAACTGCCATATCTCGCGAACGGATTGACCAATCCGCAAAATTACTGTTGCATCTGAAAGTAGAAACTCGCCCGATTACAACGGTATGCGTACTTTTCCCCTAGGCCGTTCTAGTTATTCCTTTCGAGCATCAGAACAGCGAAAATTTTGAGTTTCTCAAGCGTTTCTTACCTACAAACTGCCATATCTCGCGAACGGATTGACCAATCCGCATAATTTCTGTTGCATCTGAAAGTAGAAACTCGCCCGATTACAACGGTATGCGTACTTTTCCCCTAGTCCGTTCTAGTTATTCGTTTCGAGAATCAGAACTGCGAAAATTTTGAGTTTCTCCAGCGTTTCTTACATCCAAACTGCCATATCTCGCGAACGGATTGACCAATCCGCAAAATTTCTGTTGCATCTGAAAGTAGAAACTCGCCCGATTACAACGGTATGCGTACTTTTCCCCTAGTCCGTTCTAGTTATTTGTTTCGAGCATCAGAACTGCGAAAATTTTGAGTTTCTCAAGCGTTTCTTACCTCCAAACTGCCATATATCGCGAACGGATTGACCAATCCGCAAAATTTCTGTTGCCTCTGAAAGTAGAAACTCGTCCGATTACAACGGTATGCGTACTTTTCCCCTAGGCAGTTCTAGTTAATCGTTTCGAGCATCAGAACTGCGAAAATTTTGAGTTTCTCAAGCGTTTCTTACTTCCAAACTGCCATATCTCGCGAACGGATTGACCAATCCGCAAAATTTCTGATGCATCTGAAAGTAGAAGCTCGCCCGATTACCACGGTATGCGTACTTTTCCCCTAGACCGCTCTAGTTATTCGTTTCGAGCATCAGAACTGCGAAAATTTTGTGTTTCTCAATTGTTTCATACTTCCAAACTGCCATATCTCGCGAACGGATTGACCAATCCGCAAAATTTCTGTTGCATCTGAAAGTAGAAACTCGCCCGATTACAACGGTATGCGTACTTTTCCCCTAGGCCGTTCTAGATATTCGTTTCGAGCATCAGAACTGCGAAAATTTTGAGTTTCTCAAGCGTTTCTTTCCTCCAAACTGCCATATATCGCGAATGGATTGACCAATCCGCAAAATTTCTGTTGCATCTGAAAGTAGAAGCTCGCCCGATTACAACGGTGTGCGTACTTTTCCCCTAGGCCGTTCTAGTTATTCGTTTCGAGCATCAGAACTGCTAAAATTTTGAGTTTCTCAAGCGTTTCTTACTTCCAAACTCCCACATCTCGCGAACAGATTGACCAATCCGCAAAATTTCTGTTGCATCTGAAAGTAGAAACTCGCCCGATTACAACTGTATGCGTACTTTTCCCCTAGTCCGTTCTAGTTATTCGTTTCGAGCATCAGAACTGCGAAAATTTTGAGTTTCTGAAGCGTTTCTTACCTCCAAACTGCCATATCTCGCGAACGGATTGACCAATCCGCAAAATTTCTGTTGCCTCTGAAAGTAGAAACTCGTCCGATTACAACTGTATGCGTACTTTTCCCCTAGTCCGTTCTAGTTATTCGTTTCGAGCATCAGAACTGCGAAAATTTTGAGTTTCTGAAGCGTTTCTTACCTCCAAACTGCCATATCTCGCGAACGGATTGACCAATCCGCAAAATTTCTGTTGCATCTGAAAGTAGAAACTCGCCCGATTACAACGGTATGCGTACTTTTCCCCTAGGCCGCTCTAGTTATTCGTTTCGAGCATCAGAACTGCGAAAATTTTGTGTTTCTCAAGTGTTTCATACTTCCAAACTGCCATATCTCGCGAACGGATTGACCAATCCGCAAAATTTCTGTTGCATCTGAATGTAGAAACTCGCCCGATTACAACGGGATTCCTACTTTTCCCCTAGGCCGTTCTAGTTATTCGTTTCGAGCATCAGAACAGCGAAAATTTTGAGTTTCTCAAGCGTTTCTTACCTCCAAACTGCCATATCTCGGGAACGGATTGACTAATCCGCAAAATTTCTGTTGCATCTGAAAGTAGAAACTCGCCCGATTACAACGGTATGCGTACTTTTCCCCTAGGCCGTTCTAGTTATTCGTTTCGAGCGTCAGAACTGCGAAAATTTTGAGTTTCTCAAGCGTCCCTTACCTCCAAACTGCCATATCTCGCGAACGGATTGACTAATCCGCAAAATTTCTGTTGCATCTGAAAGTAGAAACTCGCCCGATTACAACGGTATGCGTACTTTTCCCCTAGGCCGTTCTAGTTATTCGTTTCGAGCATCAGAACTGCGAAAATTTTGAGTTTCTCAAGCGTTTCTTTCCTCCAAACTGCCATATATCGCGAATGGATTGACCAATCCGCAAAATTTCTGTTGCATCTGAAAGTAGAAGCTCGCCCGATTACAACGGTGTGCGTACTTTTCCCCTAGGCCGTTCTAGTTATTCGTTTCGAGCATCAGAACTGCTAAAATTTTGAGTTTCTCAAGCGTTTCTTACTTCCAAACTCCCACATCTCGCGAACAGATTGACCAATCCGCAAAATTTCTGTTGCATCTGAAAGTAGAAACTCGCCCGATTACAACTGTATGCGTACTTTTCCCCTAGTCCGTTCTAGTTATTCGTTTCGAGCATCAGAACTGCGAAAATTTTGAGTTTCTGAAGCGTTTCTTACCTCCAAACTGCCATATCTCGCGAACGGATTGACCAATCCGCAAAATTTCTGTTGCATCTGAAAGTAGAAACTCGCCCGATTACAACGGTATGCGTACTTTTCTCCTAGGCCGCTCTAGTTATTCGTTTCGAGCATCAGAACTGCGAAAATTTTGTGTTTCTCAAGTGTTTCATACTGCCAAACTGCCATATCTCGCGAACGGATTGACCGATCCGCAAAATTTCTGTTGCATCTGAAAGTAGAAACTCGCCCGATTACAACGGGATGCGTACTTTTCCCCTAGGCCGTTCTAGTTATTCGTTTCGAGCATCAGAACAGCGAAAATTTTGAGTTTCTCAAGCGTTTCTTACCTACAAACTGCCATATCTCGCGAACGGATTGACCAATCCGCATAATTTCTGTTGCATCTGAAAGTAGAAACTCGCCCGATTACAACGGTATTCGTACTTTTCCCCTAGTCCGTTCTAGTTATTCGTTTCGAGCATCAGAACTGCGAAAATTTTGAGTTTCTCAAGCGTTTCTTACCTCCAAACTGCCATATCTCGCGAACGGATTGACCAATCCGCAAAATTTCTGTTGCATCTGAAAGTAGAAACTCGCCCGATTACAACGGTATGCGTACTTTTCCCCTAGTCCGTTCTAGTTATTCGTTTCGAGCATCAGAACTGCGAAAATTTTGAGTTTCTCAAGCGTTTCTTACCTCCAAACTGCCATATATCGCGAACGGATTGACCAATCCGCAAAATTTCTGTTGCATCTGAAAGTAGAAACTCGTCCGATTACAACGGTATGCGTACTTTTCCCCTAGGCAGTTCTAGTTAATCGTTTCGAGCATCAGAACTGCGAAAATTTTGAGTTTCTCAAGCGTTTCTTACTTCCAAACTGCCATATCTTGCGAACAGATTGACCAATCCGCAAAATTTCTGTTGCATCTGAAAGTAGAAACTCGCCCGATTACAACTGTATGCGTACTTTTCCCCTAGTCCGTTCTAGTTATTCGTTTCGAGCATCAGAACTGCGAAAATTTTGAGTTTCTGAAGCGTTTCTTACCTCCAAACTGCCATATCTCGCGAACGGATTGACCAATCCGCAAAATTTCTGTTGCATCTGAAAGTAGAAACTCGCCCGATTACAACGGTATGCGTACTTTTCCCCTAGGCCGCTCTAGTTATTCGTTTCGAGCATCAGAACTGCGAAAATTTTGTGTTTCTCAAGTGTTTCATACTTCCAAACTGCCATATCTCGCGAACGGATTGACCAATCCGCAAAATTTCTGTTGCATCTGAAAGTAGAAACTCGCCCGATTACAACGGGATGCGTACTTTTCCCCTAGGCCGTTCTAGTTATTCGTTTCGAGCATCAGAACTGCGAAAATTTTGAGTTTCTCAAGCGTTTCTTACCTCCAAACTGCCATATCTCGCGAACGGATTGACCAATCCGCAAAATTTCTGTTGCATCTGAAAGTAGAAACTCGCCCGATTACAACGGTATGCGTACTTTTCTCCTAGGCCGCTCTAGTTATTCGTTTCGAGCATCAGAACTGCGAAAATTTTGTGTTTCTCAAGTGTTTCATACTTCCAAACTGCCATATCTCGCGAACGGATTGACCAATCCGCAAAATTTCTGTTGCATCTGAAAGTAGAAACTCGCCCGATTACAACGGGATGCGTACTTTTCCCCTAGGCCGTTCTAGTTATTCGTTTCGAGCATCAGAACAGCGAAAATTTTGAGTTTCTCAAGCGTTTCTTACCTACAAACTGCCATATCTCGCGAACGGATTGACCAATCCGCATAATTTCTGTTGCATCTGAAAGTAGAAACTCGCCCGATTACAACGGTATTCGTACTTTTCCCCTAGTCCGTTCTAGTTATTCGTTTCGAGCATCAGAACTGCGAAAATTTTGAGTTTCTCAAGCGTTTCTTACCTCCAAACTGCCATATCTCGCGAACGGATTGACCAATCCGCAAAATTTCTGTTGCATCTGAAAGTAGAAACTCGCCCGATTACAACGGTATGCGTACTTTTCCCCTAGTCCGTTCTAGTTATTCGTTTCGAGCATCAGAACTGCGAAAATTTTGAGTTTCTCAAGCGTTTCTTACCTCCAAACTGCCATATCTCGCGAACGGATTGACCAATCCGCAAAATTTCTGTTGCATCTGAAAGTAGAAACTCGCCCGATTACAACGGTGTGCGTACTTTTCCCCTAGTCCGTTCTAGTTATTCGTTTCGAGCATCAGAACTGCGAAAATTTTGAGTTTCTCAAGCGTTTCTTACCTCCAAACTGCCATATCTCGCGAACGGATTGACCAATCCGCAAAATTTCTGTTGCATCTGAAAGTAGAAACTCGCCCGATTACAACGGTATGCGTACTTTTCCCCTAGTCCGTTCTAGTTATTCGTTTCAAGCATCAGAACTGCGAAAATTTTGAGTTTCTCAAGCGTTTCTTACCTCCAAACTGCCATATATCGCGAACGGATTGACCAATCCGCAAAATTTCTGTTGCATCTGAAAGTAGAAACTCGCCCGATTACAACGGTATGCGTACTTTTCCCCTAGGCCGTTCTAGTTATTCGTTTCGAGCATCAGAACAGCGAAAATTTTGAGTTTCTCAAGCGTTTCTTACCTACAAACTGCCATATCTCGCGAACGGATTGACCAATCCGCATAATTTCTGTTGCATCTGAAAGTAGAAACTCGCCCGATTACAACGGTATGCGTACTTTTCCCTAGACCGTTCTAGTTATGCTTGTCGAGCATCAGAACTGCGAAAATTTTGAGTTTCTCAAGCGTTCCTTACCTCCAAACTGCCATATCTCGCGAACAGATTGACTAATCCGCAAAATTTCTGTTGCATCTGAAAGTAGAAACTCGCCCGATTACAACGGTATGCGTACTTTTCCCCTAGGCCGTTCTAGTTATTCGTTTCGAGCATCAGAACTGCGAAAATTTTGAGTTTCTCAAGCGTTTCTTACCTACAAACTGCCGTATCGCGCGAACGGATTGACCAATCCGCAAAATTTCTGTTGCATCTGAAAGTTGAAACTCGCCCGATTACAACGGTATGCGTACTTTTCCCCTAGGCCGTTCTAGTTATTCGGTTCGAGCATCAGAACTGCGAAAATTTTGAGTTTCTCAAGCGTTTCTTTCCTCCAAACTGCCATATATCGCGAATGGATTGACCAATCCGCAAAATTTCTGTTGCATCTGAAAGTAGAAGCTCGCCCGATTACAACGGTGTGCGTACTTTTCCCCTAGGCCGTTCTAGTTATTCGTTTCGAGCATCAGAACTGCTAAAATTTTGAGTTTCTCAAGCGTTTCTTACTTCCAAACCTCCACATCTCGCGAACAGATTGACCAATCCGCAAAATTTCTGTTGCATCTGAAAGTAGAAACTCGCCCGATTACAACTGTATGCGTACTTTTCCCCTAGTCCGTTCTAGTTATTCGTTTCGAGCATCAGAACTGCGAAAATTTTGAGTTTCTGAAGCGTTTCTTACCTCCAAACTGCCATATCTCGCGAACGGATTGACCAATCCGCAAAATTTCTGTTGCATCTGAAAGTAGAAACTCGCCCGATTACAACAGTATGCGTACTTTTCTCCTAGGCCGCTCTTGTTATTCATTTCGAGCATCAGAACTGCGAAAATTTTGTGTTTCTCAAGTGTATCATACTTCCAAACTGCCACATCTCGCGAACGGATTGACCAATCCGCAAAATTTCTGTTGCATCTGAAAGTAGAAACTCGCCCGATTACAACGGGATGCGTACTTTTCCCCTAGGCCGTTCTAGTTATTCGTTTCGAGCATCAGAACAGCGAAAATTTTGAGTTTCTCAAGCGTTTCTTACCTACAAACTGCCATATCTCGCCAACGGATTGACCAATCCGCATAATTTCTGTTGCATCTGAAAGTAGAAACTCGCCCGATTACAACGGTATGCGTACTTTTCCCCTAGTCCGTTCTAGTTATTCGTTTCGAGCATCAGAACTGCGAAAATTTTGAGTTTCTCAAGCGTTTCTTACCTCCAAACTGCCATATCTCGCGAACGGATTGACCAATCCGCAAAATTTCTGTAGCATCTGAAAGTAGAAACTCGCCCGATTACAACGGTATGCGTACTTTTCCCCTAGTCCGTTCTAGTTATTTGTTTCGAGCATCAGAACTGCGAAAATTTTGAGTTTCTCAAGCGTTTCTTACCTCCAAACTGCCATATATCGCGAACGGATTGACCAATCCGCAAAATTTCTGTTGCATCTGAAAGTAGAAACACGTCCGATTACAACGGTATGCGTACTTTTCCCCTAGGCTGTTCTAGTTAATCGTTTCGAGCATCAGAACTGCGAAAATTTTGAGTTTCTCAAGCGTTTCTTACTTCCAAACTGCCATATCTCGCGAACAGATAGACCAATCCGCAAAATTTCTGTTGCATCTGAAAGTAGAAACTCGCCCGATTACAACTGTATGCGTACTTTTCCCCTAGTCCGTTCTAGTTATTCGTTTCGAGCATCAGAACTGCGAAAATTTTGAGTTTCTGAAGCGTTTCTTACATTCAAACTGCCATATCTCGCGAACGGATTGACCAATCCGCAAAATTTCTGTTGCATCTGAAAGTAGAAACTCGCCCGATTACAACGGTATGCGTACTTTTCCCCTAGGCCGCTCTAGTTATTCGTTTCGAGCATCAGAACTGCGAAAATTTTGTGTTTCTCAAGTGTTTCATACTTCCAAACTGCCATATCTCGCGAACGGATTGACCAATCCGCAAAATTTCTGTTGCATCTGAAAGTAGAAACTCGCCCGATTACAACGGGATGCGTACTTTTCCCCTAGGCCGTTCTAGTTATTCGTTTCGAGCATCAGAACAGCGAAAATTTTGTGTTTCTCAAGCGTTTCTTACCTACAAACTGCCATATCTCGCGAACGGATTGACCAATCCGCATAATTTCTGTTGCATCTGAAAGTAGAAACTCGCCCGATTACAACGGTATGCGTACTTTTCCCCTAGTCCGTTCTAGTTATTCGTTTCGAGCATCAGAACTGCGAAAATTTTGAGTTTCTCAAGCGTTTCTTACCTCCAAACTGCCATATCTCGCGAACGGATTGACCAATCCGCAAAATTTCTGTTGCATCTGAAAGTAGAAACTCGCCCGATTACAACGGGATGCGTACTTTTCCCCTAGGCCGTTCTAGTTATTCATTTCGAGCATCAGAACAGCGAAAATTTTGAGTTTCTCAAGCGTTTCTTACCTACAAACTGCCATATCTCGCGAACGGATTGACCAATCCGCATAATTTCTGTTGCATCTGAAAGTAGAAACTCGCCCGATTACAACGGTATGCGTACTTTTCCCCTAGTCCGTTCTAGTTATTCGTTTCGAGCATCAGAACTGCGAAAATTTTGAGTTTCTACAGCGTTTCTTACATCCAAACTGCCATATCTCGCGAACGGATTGACCAATCCGCAAAATTTCTGTTGCATCTGAAAGTAGAAACTCGCCCGATTACAACGGTATGCGTACTTTTCCCCTAGTCCGTTCTAGTTATTTGTTTCGAGCATCAGAACTGCGAAAATTTTGAGTTTCTCAAGCGTTTCTTACCTCCAAACTGCCATATATCGCGAACGGATTCACCAATCCGCAAAATTTCTGTTGCCTCTGAAAGTAGAAGCTCGTCCGATTACAACGGTATGCGTACTTTTCCCCTAGGCAGTTCTAGTTAATCGTTTCGAGCATCAGAACTGCGAAAATTTTGAGTTTCTCAAGCGTTTCTTACTTCCAAACTGCCATATCTCGCGAACGGATTGACCAATCCGCAAAATTTCTGATGCATCTGAAAGTAGAAGCTCGCCCGATTACCACGGTATGCGTACTTTTCCCCTAGGCCGCTCTAGTTATTCGTTTCGAGCATCAGAACTGCGAAAATTTTGTGTTTCTCAATTGTTTCATACTTCCAAACTGCCATATGTCGCGAACGGATTGACCAATCCGCAAAATTTCTGTTGCATCTGAAAGTAGAAAATAGCCCGATTACAACGGTATGCGTACTTTTCCCCTAGGCCGTTCTAGTTATTCGTTTCGAGCGTCAGAACTGCGAAAATTTTGAGTTTCTCAAGCGTTTCTTACCTCCAAACGGCCATATCTCGCGAACGGATTGACCAATCCGCAAAATTTCTGTTGCATCTGAAAGTAGAAACTCGCCCGATTACAACGGTATGCGCACTTTTCCCCTAGTCCGTTCTAGTTATTCGTTTCGAGCATCAGAACTGCGAAAATTTTGAGTTTCTCAAGCGTTTCTTACCTCCAAACTGCCATATCTCGCGAACGGATTGACTAATCCGCAAAATTTCTGTTGCATCTGAAAGTAGAAACTCCCCCGATTACAACGGTATGCGTACTTTTCCCCTAGGCCGTTCTAGTTATTCGTTTCGAGCATCAGAACTGTGATAATTTTGAGTTTCTCAACCATTTCTTACCTCCAAACTGCCATATCTCGCGAACGGATTGACTAATCCGCAAAATTTCTGTTGCATCTGAAAGTAGAAACTCGCCCGATTACAACTGTATGCGTACTTTTCCCCTAGTCCGTTCTAGTTATTCGTTTCGAGCATCAGAACTGCGAAAATGTTGAGTTTCTGAAGCGTTTCTTACCTCCAAACTGCCATATCTCGCGAACGGATTGACTAATCCGCAAAATTTCTGTTGCATCTGAAAGTAGAAACTCGCCCGATTACAACTGTATGCGTACTTTTCCCCTAGTCCGTTCTAGTTATTCGTTTCGAGCATCAGAACTGCGAAAATTTTGAGTTTCTACAGCGTTTCTTACATCCAAACTGCCATATCTCGCGAACGGATTGACCAATCCGCAAAATTTCTGTTGCATCTGAAAGTAGAAACTCGCCCGATTACAACGGTATGCGTACTTTTCCCCTAGTCCGTTCTAGTTATTTGTTTCGAGCATCAGAACTGCGAAAATTTTGAGTTTCTCAAGCGTTTCTTACCTCCAAACTGCCATATATCGCGAACGGATTCACCAATCCGCAAAATTTCTGTTGCCTCTGAAAGTAGAAGCTCGTCCGATTACAACGGTATGCGTACTTTTCCCCTAGGCAGTTCTAGTTAATCGTTTCGAGCATCAGAACTGCGAAAATTTTGAGTTTCTCAAGCGTTTCTTACTTCCAAACTGCCATATCTCGCGAACGGATTGACCAATCCGCAAAATTTCTGATGCATCTGAAAGTAGAAGCTCGCCCGATTACCACGGTATGCGTACTTTTCCCCTAGGCCGCTCTAGTTATTCGTTTCGAGCATCAGAACTGCGAAAATTTTGTGTTTCTCAATTGTTTCATACTTCCAAACTGCCATATGTCGCGAACGGATTGACCAATCCGCAAAATTTCTGTTGCATCTGAAAGTAGAAAATAGCCCGATTACAACGGTATGCGTACTTTTCCCCTAGTCCGTTCTAGTTATTCGTTTCGAGCATCAGAACTGCGAAAATTTTGAGTTTCTCAAGCGTTTCTTACCTCCAAACTGCCATATCTCGCGAACGGATTGACTAATCCGCAAAATTTCTGTTGCATCTGAAAGTAGAAACTCCCCCGATTACAACGGTATGCGTACTTTTCCCCTAGGCCGTTCTAGTTATTCGTTTCGAGCATCAGAACTGTGATAATTTTGAGTTTCTCAACCATTTCTTACCTCCAAACTGCCATATCTCGCGAACGGATTGACTAATCCGCAAAATTTCTGTTGCATCTGAAAGTAGAAACTCGCCCGATTACAACTGTATGCGTACTTTTCCCCTAGTCCGTTCTAGTTATTCGTTTCGAGCATCAGAACTGCGAAAATGTTGAGTTTCTGAAGCGTTTCTTACCTCCAAACTGCCATATCTCGCGAACGGATTGACCAATCCGCAAAATTTCTGTTGCATCTGAAAGTAGAAACTCGCCCGATTACAACGGTATGCGTACTTTTCCCCTAGGCCGCTCTAGTTATTCGTTTCGAGCATCAGAACTGCGAAAATTTTGTGTTTCTCAAGTGTTTCATACTTCCAAACTGCCATATCTCGCGAACGGATTGACCAATCCGCAAAATTTCTGTTGCATCTGAAAGTAGAAACTCGCCCGATTACAACGGGATTCGTACTTTTCCCCTAGGCCGTTCTAGTTATTCGTTTCGAGCATCAGAACAGCGAAAATTTTGAGTTTCTCAAGCGTTTCTTACCTACAAACTGCCATATCTCGCGAACGGATTGACCAATCCGCATAATTTCTGTTGCATCTGAAAGTAGAAACTCGCCCGATTACAACGGTATGCGTACTTTTCCCTAGACCGTTCTAGTTATGCTTGTCGAGCATCAGAACTGCGAAAATTTTGAGTTTCTCAAGCGTTTCTTACCTCCAAACTGCCATATCTCGGGAACGGATTGACTAATCCGCAAAATTTCTGTTGCATCTGAAAGTAGAAACTCGCCCGATTACAACGGTATGCGCACTTTTCCCCTAGTCCGTTCTAGTTATTCGTTTCGAGCGTCAGAACTGCGAAAATTTTGAGTTTCTCAAGCGTCTCTTACCTCCAAACGGCCATATCTCGCGAACGGATTGACCAATCCGCAAAATTTCTGTTGCATCTGAAAGTAGAAACTCGCCCGATTACAACGGTATGCGCACTTTTCCCCTAGTCCTTTCTAGTTATTCGTTTCGAGCATCAGAACTGCGAAAATTTTGAGTTTCTGAAGCGTTTCTTACCTCCAAACTGCCATATCTCGCGAACGGATTGACTAATCCGCAAAATTTCTGTTGCATCTGAAAGTAGAAACTCGCCCGATTACAACGGTATGCGTACTTTTCCCCTAGGCCGTTCTAGTTATTCGTTTCGAGCATCAGAACTGCGAAAATTTTGAGTTTCTCAAGCGTTTCTTACCTACAATCTGCCGTATCTCGCGAACGGATTGACCAATCCGCAAAATATCTGTTGCATCTGAAAGTAGAAACTCGCCCGATTACAACGGTATGCGTACTTTTCCCCTAGGCCGTTCTAGTTATTCGTTTCGAGCATCAGAACTGCGAAAATTTTGAGTTTCTCAAGCGTTTCTTTCCTCCAAACTGCCATATATCGCGAATGGATTGACCAATCCGCAAAATTTCTGTTGCATCTGAAAGTAGAAGCTCGCCCGATTACAACGGTGTGCGTACTTTTCCCCTAGGCCGTTCTAGTTATTCGTTTCGAGCATCAGAACTGCTAAAATTTTGAGTTTCTCAAGCGTTTCTTACTTCCAAACTCCCACATCTCGCGAACAGATTGACCAATCCGCAAAATTTCTGTTGCATCTGAAAGTAGAAACTCGCCCGATTACAACTGTTTGCGTACTTTTCCCCTAGTCCGTTCTAGTTATTCGTTTCGAGCATCAGAACTGCGAAAATTTTGAGTTTCTGAAGCGTTTCTTACCTCCAAACTGCCATATCTCGCGAACGGATTGACCAATCCGCAAAATTTCTGTTGCATCTGAAAGTAGAAACTCGCCCGATTACAACGGGATGCGTACTTTTCTCCTAGGCCGCTCTAGTTATTCGTTTCGAGCATCAGAACTGCGAAAATTTTGTGTTTCTCAAGTGTTTCATACTGCCAAACTGCCATATCTCGCGAACGGATTGACCGATCCGCAAAATTTCTGTTGCATCTGAAAGTAGAAACTCGCCCGATTACAACGGGATGCGTACTTTTCCCCTAGGCCGTTCTAGTTATTCGTTTCGAGCATCAGAACAGCGAAAATTTTGAGTTTCTCAAGCGTTTCTTACCTACAAACTGCCATATCTCGCGAACGGATTGACCAATCCGCATAATTTCTGTTGCATCTGAAAGTAGAAACTCGCCCGATTACAACGGTATTCGTACTTTTCCCCTAGTCCGTTCTAGTTATTCGTTTCGAGCATCAGAACTGCGAAAATTTTGAGTTTCTCAAGCGTTTCTTACCTCCAAACTGCCATATCTCGCGAACGGATTGACCAATCCGCAAAATTTCTGTTGCATCTGAAAGTAGAAACTCGCCCGATTACAACCGTATGCGTACTTTTCCCCTAGTCCGTTCTAGTTATTCGTTTCGAGCATCAGAACTGCGAAAATTTTGAGTTTCTCAAGCGTTTCTTACCTCCAAACTGCCATATATCGCGAACGGATTGACCAATCCGCAAAATTTCTGTTGCATCTGAAAGTAGAAACTCGTCCGATTACAACGGTATGCGTACTTTTCCCCTAGGCAGTTCTAGTTAATCGTTTCGAGCATCAGAACTGCGAAAATTTTCAGTTTCTCAAGCGTTTCTTACTTCCAAACTGCCATATCTTGCGAACAGATTGGCCAATCCGCAAAATTTCTGTTGCATCTGAAAGTAGAAACTCGCCCGATTACAACTGTATGCGTACTTTTCCCCTAGTCCGTTCTAGTTATTCGTTTCGAGCATCAGAACTGCGAAAATTTTGAGTTTCTGAAGCGTTTCTTACCTCCAAACTGCCATATCTCGCGAACGGATTGACCAATCCGCAAAATTTCTGTTGCATCTGAAAGTAGAAACTCGCCCGATTACAACGGTATGCGTACTTTTCTCCTAGGCCGCTCTAGTTATTCGTTTCGAGCATCAGAACTGCGAAAATTTTGTGTTTCTCAAGTGTTTCATACTGCCAAACTGCCATATCTCGCGAACGGATTGACCGATCCGCAAAATTTCTGTTGCATCTGAAAGTAGAAACTCGCCCGATTACAACGGGATGCGTACTTTTCCCCTAGGCCGTTCTAGTTATTCGTTTCGAGCATCAGAACAGCGAAAATTTTGAGTTTCTCAAGCGTTTCTTACCTACAAACTGCCATATCTCGCGAACGGATTGACCAATCCGCATAATTTCTGTTGCATCTGAAAGCAGAAACTCGCCCGATTACAACGGTATTCGTACTTTTCCCCTAGTCCGTTCTAGTTATTCGTTTCGAGCATCAGAACTGCGAAAATTTTGAGTTTCTCAAGCGTTTCTTACCTCCAAACTGCCATATCTCGCGAACGGATTGACCAATCCGCAAAATTTCTGTTGCATCTGAAAGTAGAAACTCGCCCGATTACAACGGGATGCGTACTTTTCCCCTAGGCCGTTCTAGTTATTCGTTTCGAGCATCAGAACAGCGAAAATTTTGAGTTTCTCAAGCGTTTCTTACCTACAAACTGCCATATCTCGCGAACGGATTGACCAATCTGCATAATTTCTGTTGCATCTGAAAGTAGAAACTCGCCCGATTACAACGGTATGCGTACTTTTCCCCTAGTCCGTTCTAGTTATTCGTTTCGAGCATCAGAACTGCGAAAATTTTGAGTTTCTACAGCGTTTCTTACATCCAAACTGCCATATCTCGCGAACTGATTGACCAATCCGCATAATTTCTGTTGCATCTGAAAGTAGAAACTCGCCCGATTACAACGGTATGCGTACTTTTCCCCTAGTCCGTTCTAGTTATTCGTTTCGAGCATCAGAACTGCGAAAATTTTGAGTTTCTACAGCGTTTCTTACATCCAAACTGCCATATCTCGCGAACGGATTGACCAATCCGCAAAATTTCTGTTGCATCTGAAAGTAGAAACTCGCCCGATTACAACGGTATGCGTACTTTTCCCCTAGTCCGTTCTAGTTATTTGTTTCGAGCATCAGAACTGCGAAAATTTTGAGTTTCTCAAGCGTTTCTTACCTCCAAACTGCCATATATCGCGAACGGATTCACCAATCCGCAAAATTTCTGTTGCCTCTGAAAGTAGAAGCTCGTCCGATTACAACGGTATGCGTACTTTTCCCCTAGGCAGTTCTAGTTAATCGTTTCGAGCATCAGAACTGCGAAAATTTTGAGTTTCTCAAGCGTTTCTTACTTCCAAACTGCCATATCTCGCGAACGGATTGACCAATCCGCAAAATTTCTGATGCATCTGAAAGTAGAAGCTCGCCCGATTACCACGGTATGCGTACTTTTCCCCTAGGCCGCTCTAGTTATTCGTTTCGAGCATCAGAACTGCGAAAATTTTGTGTTTCTCAATTGTTTCATACTTCCAAACTGCCATATGTCGCGAACGGATTGACCAATCCGCAAAATTTCTGTTGCATCTGAAAGTAGAAAATAGCCCGATTACAACGGTATGCGTACTTTTCCCCTAGGCCGTTCTAGTTATTCGTTTCGAGCGTCAGAACTGCGAAAATTTTGAGTTTCTCAAGCGTTTCTTACCTCCAAACGGCCATATCTCGCGAACAGATTGACCAATCCGCAAAATTTCTGTTGCATCTGAAAGTAGAAACTCGCCCGATTACAACGGTATGCGCACTTTTCCCCTAGTCCGTTCTAGTTATTCGTTTCGAGCATCAGAACTGCGAAAATTTTGAGTTTCTCAAGCGTTTCTTACCTCCAAACTGCCATATCTCGCGAACGGATTGACTAATCCGCAAAATTTCTGTTGCATCTGAAAGTAGAAACTCCCCCGATTACAACGGTATGCGTACTTTTCCCCTAGGCCGTTCTAGTTATTCGTTTCGAGCATCAGAACTGTGATAATTTTGAGTTTCTCAACCATTTTCTTACCTCCAAACTGCCATATCTCGCGAACGGATTGGACTAATCCGCAAAATTTCTGTTGCATCTGAAAGTAGAAACTCGCCCGATTACAACGGTATTCGTACTTTTCCCCTAGTCCGTTCTAGTTATTCGTTTCGAGCATCAGAACTGCGAAAATTTTGAGTTTCTGAAGCGTTTCTTACCTCCAAACTGCCATATCTCGCGAACGGATTGACCAATCCGCAAAATTTCTGTTGCATCTGAAAGTAGAAACTCGCCCGATTACAACGGTATGCGTACTTTTCTCCTAGGCCGCTCTAGTTATTCGTTTCGAGCATCAGAACTGCGAAAATTTTGTGTTTCTCAAGTGTTTCATACTGCCAAACTGCCATATCTCGCGAACGGATTGACCGATCCGCAAAATTTCTGTTGCATCTGAAAGTAGAAACTCGCCCGATTACAACGGGATGCGTACTTTTCCCCTAGGCCGTTCTAGTTATTCGTTTCGAGCATCAGAACAGCGAAAATTTTGAGTTTCTCAAGCGTTTCTTACCTACAAACTGCCATATCTCGCGAACGGATTGACCAATCCGCATAATTTCTGTTGCATCTGAAAGCAGAAACTCGCCCGATTACAACGGTATTCGTACTTTTCCCCTAGTCCGTTCTAGTTATTCGTTTCGAGCATCAGAACTGCGAAAATTTTGAGTTTCTCAAGCGTTTCTTACCTCCAAACTGCCATATCTCGCGAACGGATTGACCAATCCGCAAAAATTTCTGTTGCATCTGAAAGTAGAAACTCGCCCGATTACAACGGGATGCGTACTTTTCCCCTAGGCCGTTCTAGTTATTCGTTTCGAGCATCAGAACAGCGAAAATTTTGAGTTTCTCAAGCGTTTCTTACCTACAAACTGCCATATCTCGCGAACGGATTGACCAATCTGCATAATTTCTGTTGCATCTGAAAGTAGAAACTCGCCCGATTACAACGGTATGCGTACTTTTCCCCTAGTCCGTTCTAGTTATTCGTTTCGAGCATCAGAACTGCGAAAATTTTGAGTTTCTACAGCGTTTCTTACATCCAAACTGCCATATCTCGCGAACTGATTGACCAATCCGCATAATTTCTGTTGCATCTGAAAGTAGAAACTCGCCCGATTACAACGGTATGCGTACTTTTCCCCTAGTCCGTTCTAGTTATTCGTTTCGAGCATCAGAACTGCGAAAATTTTGAGTTTCTACAGCGTTTCTTACATCCAAACTGCCATATCTCGCGAACGGATTGACCAATCCGCAAAATTTCTGTTGCATCTGAAAGTAGAAACTCGCCCGATTACAACGGTATGCGTACTTTTCCCCTAGTCCGTTCTAGTTATTTGTTTCGAGCATCAGAACTGCGAAAATTTTGAGTTTCTCAAGCGTTTCTTACCTCCAAACTGCCATATATCGCGAACGGATTCACCAATCCGCAAAATTTCTGTTGCCTCTGAAAGTAGAAGCTCGTCCGATTACAACGGTATGCGTACTTTTCCCCTAGGCAGTTCTAGTTAATCGTTTCGAGCATCAGAACTGCGAAAATTTTGAGTTTCTCAAGCGTTTCTTACTTCCAAACTGCCATATCTCGCGAACGGATTGACCAATCCGCAAAATTTCTGATGCATCTGAAAGTAGAAGCTCGCCCGATTACCACGGTATGCGTACTTTTCCCCTAGGCCGCTCTAGTTATTCGTTTCGAGCATCAGAACTGCGAAAATTTTGTGTTTCTCAATTGTTTCATACTTCCAAACTGCCATATGTCGCGAACGGATTGACCAATCCGCAAAATTTCTGTTGCATCTGAAAGTAGAAAATAGCCCGATTACAACGGTATGCGTACTTTTCCCCTAGGCCGTTCTAGTTATTCGTTTCGAGCGTCAGAACTGCGAAAATTTTGAGTTTCTCAAGCGTTTCTTACCTCCAAACGGCCATATCTCGCGAACAGATTGACCAATCCGCAAAATTTCTGTTGCATCTGAAAGTAGAAACTCGGCCCGATTACAACGGTATGCGCACTTTTCCCCTAGTCCGTTCTAGTTATTCGTTTCGAGCATCAGAACTGCGAAAATTTTGAGTTTCTCAAGCGTTTCTTACCTCCAAACTGCCATATCTCGCGAACGGATTGACTAATCCGCAAAATTTCTGTTGCATCTGAAAGTAGAAACTCCCCCGATTACAACGGTATGCGTACTTTTCCCCTAGGCCGTTCTAGTTATTCGTTTCGAGCATCAGAACTGTGATAATTTTGAGTTTCTCAACCATTTCTTACCTCCAAACTGCCATATCTCGCGAACGGATTGACTAATCCGCAAAATTTCTGTTGCATCTGAAAGTAGAAACTCGCCCGATTACAACGGTATGCGCACTTTTCCCCTAGTCCGTTCTAGTTATTCGTTTCGAGCATCAGAACTGCGAAAATTTTGAGTTTCTGAAGCGTTTCTTACCTCCAAACTGCCATATCTCGCGAACGGATTGACTAATCCGCAAAATTTCTATTGCATCTGAAAGTAGAAACTCGCCCGATTACAACGGTATGCGTACTTTTCCCCTAGGCCGTTCTAGTTATTCGTTTCGAGCATCAGAACTGCGAAAATTTTGAGTTTCTCAAGCGTTTCTTACCTACAAACTGCCGTATCTCGCGAACGGATTGACCAATCCGCAAAATATCTGTTGCATCTGAAAGTAGAAACTCGCCCGATTACAACGGTATGCGTACTTTTCCCCTAGGCCGTTCTAGTTATTCGTTTCGAGCATCAGAACTGCGAAAATTTTGAGTTTCTCAAGCGTTTCTTTCCTCCAAACTGCCATATATCGCGAATGGATTGACCAATCCGCAAAATTTCTGTTGCATCTGAAAGTAGAAGCTCGCCCGATTACAACGGTGTGCGTACTTTTCCCCTAGGCCGTTCTAGTTATTCGTTTCGAGCATCAGAACTGCTAAAATTTTGAGTTTCTCAAGCGTTTCTTACCTACAAACTGCCATATCTCGCGAACGGATTGACCAATCCGCATAATTTCTGTTGCATCTGAAAGCAGAAACTCGCCCGATTACAACGGTATTCGTACTTTTCCCCTAGTCCGTTCTAGTTATTCGTTTCGAGCATCAGAACTGCGAAAATTTTGAGTTTCTCAAGCGTTTCTTACCTCCAAACTGCCATATCTCGCGAACGGATTGACCAATCCGCAAAATTTCTGTTGCATCTGAAAGTAGAAACTCGCCCGATTACAACGGGATGCGTACTTTTCCCCTAGGCCGTTCTAGTTATTCGTTTCGAGCATCAGAACAGCGAAAATTTTGAGTTTCTCAAGCGTTTCTTACCTACAAACTGCCATATCTCGCGAACGGATTGACCAATCTGCATAATTTCTGTTGCATCTGAAAGTAGAAACTCGCCCGATTACAACGGTATGCGTACTTTTCCCCTAGTCCGTTCTAGTTATTCGTTTCGAGCATCAGAACTGCGAAAATTTTGAGTTTCTACAGCGTTTCTTACATCCAAACTGCCATATCTCGCGAACTGATTGACCAATCCGCATAATTTCTGTTGCATCTGAAAGTAGAAACTCGCCCGATTACAACGGTATGCGTACTTTTCCCCTAGTCCGTTCTAGTTATTCGTTTCGAGCATCAGAACTGCGAAAATTTTGAGTTTCTACAGAGTTTCTTACATCCAAACTGCCATATCTCGCGAACGGATTGACCAATCCGCAAAATTTCTGTTGCATCTGAAAGTAGAAACTCGCCCGATTACAACGGTATGCGTACTTTTCCCCTAGTCCGTTCTAGTTATTTGTTTCGAGCATCAGAACTGCGAAAATTTTGAGTTTCTCAAGCGTTTCTTACCTCCAAACTGCCATATATCGCGAACGGATTCACCAATCCGCAAAATTTCTGTTGCCTCTGAAAGTAGAAGCTCGTCCGATTACAACGGTATGCGTACTTTTCCCCTAGGCAGTTCTAGTTAATCGTTTCGAGCATCAGAACTGCGAAAATTTTGAGTTTCTCAAGCGTTTCTTACTTCCAAACTGCCATATCTCGCGAACGGATTGACCAATCCGCAAAATTTCTGATGCATCTGAAAGTAGAAGCTCGCCCGATTACCACGGTATGCGTACTTTTCCCCTAGGCCGCTCTAGTTATTCGTTTCGAGCATCAGAACTGCGAAAATTTTGTGTTTCTCAATTGTTTCATACTTCCAAACTGCCATATGTCGCGAACGGATTGACCAATCCGCAAAATTTCTGTTGCATCTGAAAGTAGAAAATAGCCCGATTACAACGGTATGCGTACTTTTCCCCTAGGCCGTTCTAGTTATTCGTTTCGAGCGTCAGAACTGCGAAAATTTTGAGTTTCTCAAGCGTTTCTTACCTCCAAACGGCCATATCTCGCGAACGGATTGACTAATCCGCAAAATTTCTGTTGCATCTGAAAGTAGAAACTCCCCCGATTACAACGGTATGCGTACTTTTCCCCTAGGCCGTTCTAGTTATTCGTTTCGAGCATCAGAACTGTGATAATTTTGAGTTTCTCAACCATTTCTTACCTCCAAACTGCCATATCTCGCGAACGGATTGACTAATCCGCAAAATTTCTGTTGCATCTGAAAGTAGAAACTCGCCCGATTACAACTGTATGCGTACTTTTCCCCTAGTCCGTTCTAGTTATTCGTTTCGAGCATCAGAACTGCGAAAATGTTGAGTTTCTGAAGCGTTTCTTACCTCCAAACTGCCATATCTCGCGAACGGATTGACTAATCCGCAAAATTTCTGTTGCATCTGAAAGTAGAAACTCGCCCGATTACAACTGTATGCGTACTTTTCCCCTAGTCCGTTCTAGTTATTCGTTTCGAGCATCAGAACTGCGAAAATTTTGAGTTTCTACAGCGTTTCTTACATCCAAACTGCCATATCTCGCGAACGGATTGACCAATCCGCAAAATTTCTGTTGCATCTGAAAGTAGAAACTCGCCCGATTACAACGGTATGCGTACTTTTCCCCTAGTCCGTTCTAGTTATTTGTTTCGAGCATCAGAACTGCGAAAATTTTGAGTTTCTCAAGCGTTTCTTACCTCCAAACTGCCATATATCGCGAACGGATTCACCAATCCGCAAAATTTCTGTTGCCTCTGAAAGTAGAAGCTCGTCCGATTACAACGGTATGCGTACTTTTCCCCTAGGCAGTTCTAGTTAATCGTTTCGAGCATCAGAACTGCGAAAATTTTGAGTTTCTCAAGCGTTTCTTACTTCCAAACTGCCATATCTCGCGAACGGATTGACCAATCCGCAAAATTTCTGATGCATCTGAAAGTAGAAGCTCGCCCGATTACCACGGTATGCGTACTTTTCCCCTAGGCCGCTCTAGTTATTCGTTTCGAGCATCAGAACTGCGAAAATTTTGTGTTTCTCAATTGTTTCATACTTCCAAACTGCCATATGTCGCGAACGGATTGACCAATCCGCAAAATTTCTGTTGCATCTGAAAGTAGAAAATAGCCCGATTACAACGGTATGCGTACTTTTCCCCTAGTCCGTTCTAGTTATTCGTTTCGAGCATCAGAACTGCGAAAATTTTGAGTTTCTCAAGCGTTTCTTACCTCCAAACTGCCATATCTCGCGAACGGATTGACTAATCCGCAAAATTTCTGTTGCATCTGAAAGTAGAAACTCCCCCGATTACAACGGTATGCGTACTTTTCCCCTAGGCCGTTCTAGTTATTCGTTTCGAGCATCAGAACTGTGATAATTTTGAGTTTCTCAACCATTTCTTACCTCCAAACTGCCATATCTCGCGAACGGATTGACCAATCCGCAAAATTTCTGTTGCATCTGAAAGTAGAAACTCGCCCGATTACAACTGTATGCGTACTTTTCCCCTAGTCCGTTCTAGTTATTCGTTTCGAGCATCAGAACTGCGAAAATGTTGAGTTTCTGAAGCGTTTCTTACCTCCAAACTGCCATATCTCGCGAACGGATTGACCAATCCGCAAAATTTCTGTTGCATCTGAAAGTAGAAACTCGCCCGATTACAACGGTATGCGTACTTTTCCCCTAGGCCGCTCTAGTTATTCGTTTCGAGCATCAGAACTGCGAAAATTTTGTGTTTCTCAAGTGTTTCATACTTCCAAACTGCCATATCAAGCGAACGGATTGACCAATCCGCAAAATTTCTGTTGCATCTGAAAGTAGAAACTCGCCCGATTACAACGGGATTCGTACTTTTCCCCTAGGCCGTTCTAGTTATTCGTTTCGAGCATCAGAACAGCGAAAATTTTGAGTTTCTCAAGCGTTTCTTACCTACAAACTGCCATATCTCGCGAACGGATTGACCAATCCGCATAATTTCTGTTGCATCTGAAAGTAGAAACTCGCCCGATTACAACGGTATGCGTACTTTTCCCTAGACCGTTCTAGTTATTCGTTTCGAGCATCAGAACTGCTAAAATTTTGAGTTTCTCAAGCGTTTCTTACTTCCAAACTCCCACATCTCGCGAACAGATTGACCAATCCGCAAAATTTCTGTTGCATCTGAAAGTAGAAACTCGCCCGATTACAACGGTATGCGCACTTTTCCCCTAGTCCGTTCTAGTTATTCGTTTCGAGCATCAGAACTGCTAAAATTTTGAGTTTCTCAAGCGTTTCTTACTTCCAAACTCCCACATCTCGCGAACAGATTGACCAATCCGCATAATTTCTGTTGCATCTGAAAGTAGAAACTCGCCCGATTACAACGGTATGCGTACTTTTCCCCTAGGCCGCTCTAGTTATTCGTTTCGAGCGTCAGAACTGCGAAAATTTTGAGTTTCTCAAGCGTCTCTTACCTCCAAACGGCCATATCTCGCGAACGGATTGACCAATCCGCAAAATTTCTGTTGCATCTGAAAGTAGAAACTCGCCCGATTACAACGGTATGCGCACTTTTCCCCTAGTCCGTTCTAGTTATTCGTTTCGAGCATCAGAACTGCGAAAATTTTGAGTTTCTGAAGCGTTTCTTACCTCCAAACTGCCATATCTCGCGAACGGATTGACTAATCCGCAAAATTTCTGTTGCATCTGAAAGTAGAAGCTCGCCCGATTACAACGGTGTGCGTACTTTTCCCCTAGGCCGTTCTAGTTATTCGTTTCGAGCATCAGAACTGCTAAAATTTTGAGTTTCTCAAGCGTTTCTTACTTCCAAACTCCCACATCTCGCGAACAGATTGACCAATCCGCAAAATTTCTGTTGCATCTGAAAGTAGAAACTCGCCCGATTACAACTGTATGCGTACTTTTCCCCTAGTCCGTTCTAGTTATTCGTTTCGAGTATCAGAACTGCG
This sequence comes from Ptiloglossa arizonensis, assembly GCF_051014685.1. Classification (NCBI taxonomy): domain Eukaryota; kingdom Metazoa; phylum Arthropoda; class Insecta; order Hymenoptera; family Colletidae; genus Ptiloglossa; species Ptiloglossa arizonensis. The sequence continues at coordinate 69,001 of NW_027479462.1, forward strand.
AAAATTTTGAGTTTCTGAAGCGTTTCTTACCTCCAGACTGCCATATCTCGCGAACGGATTGACCAATCCGCAAAATTTCTGTTGCATCTGAAAGTAGAAACTCGCCCGATTACAACGGTATGCGTACTTTTCTCCTAGGCCGCTCTAGTTATTCGTTTCGAGCATCAGAACTGCGAAAATTTTGTGTTTCTCAAGTGTTTCATACTGCCAAACTGCCATATCTCGCGAACGGATTGACCGATCCGCAAAATTTCTGTTGCATCTGAAAGTAGAAACTCGCCCGATTACAACGGGATGCGTACTTTTCCCCTAGGCCGTTCTAGTTATTCGTTTCGAGCATCAGAACAGCGAAAATTTTGAGTTTCTCAGGCGTTTCTTACCTACAAACTGCCATATCTCGCGAACGGATTGACCAATCCGCATAATTTCTGTTGCATCTGAAAGTAGAAACTCGCCCGATTACAACGGTATTCGTACTTTTCCCCTAGTCCGTTCTAGTTATTCGTTTCGAGCATCAGAACTGCGAAAATTTTGAGTTTCTCAAGCGTTTCTTACCTCCAAACTGCCATATCTCGCGAACGGATTGACCAATCCGCAAAATTTCTGTTGCATCTGAAAGTAGAAACTCGCCCGATTACAACCGTATGCGTACTTTTCCCCTAGTCCGTTCTAGTTATTCGTTTCGAGCATCAGAACTGCGAAAATTTTGAGTTTCTCAAGCGTTTCTTACCTCCAAACTGCCATATATCGCGAACGGATTGACCAATCCGCAAAATTTCTGTTGCATCTGAAAGTAGAAACTCGCCCGATTACAACGGTATGCGCACTTTTCCCCTAGTCCGTTCTAGTTATTCGTTTCGAGCATCAGAACTGCGAAAATTTTGAGTTTCTGAAGCGTTTCTTACCTCCAAACTGCCATATCTCGCGAACGGATTGACTAATCCGCAAAATTTCTGTTGCATCTGAAAGTAGAAGCTCGCCCGATTACAACTGTATGCGTACTTTTCCCCTAGTCCGTTCTAGTTATTCGTTTTCGAGCATCAGAACTGCGAAAATTTTGAGTTTCTGAAGCGTTTCTTACCTCCAAACTGCCATATCTCGCGAACGGATTGACCAATCCGCAAAATTTCTGTTGCATCTGAAAGTAGAAACTCGCCCGATTACAACGGTATGCGTACTTTTCCCCTAGTCCGTTCTAGTTATTCGTTTCGAGCATCAGAACTGCGAAAATTTTGAGTTTCTCAAGTGTTTCATACTGCCAAACTGCCATATCTCGCGAACGGATTGACCGATCCGCAAAATTTCTGTTGCATCTGAAAGTAGAAACTCGCCCGATTACAACGGGATGCGTACTTTTCCCCTAGGCCGTTCTAGTTATTCGTTTCGAGCATCAGAACAGCGAAAATTTTGAGTTTCTCAAGCGTTTCTTACCTACAAACTGCCATATCTCGCGAACGGATTGACCAATCCGCATAATTTCTGTTGCATCTGAAAGCAGAAACTCGCCCGATTACAACGGTATTCGTACTTTTCCCCTAGTCCGTTCTAGTTATTCGTTTCGAACATCAGAACTGCGAAAATTTTGAGTTTCTCAAGCGTTTCTTACCTCCAAACTGCCATATCTCGCGAACGGATTGACCAATCCGCAAAATTTCTGTTGCATCTGAAAGTAGAAACTCGCCCGATTACAACGGGATGCGTACTTTTCCCCTAGGCCGTTCTAGTTATTCGTTTCGAGCATCAGAACAGCGAAAATTTTGAGTTTCTCAAGCGTTTCTTACCTACAAACTGCCATATCTCGCGAACGGATTGACCAATCCGCATAATTTCTGTTGCATCTGAAAGTAGAAACTCGCCCGATTACAACGGTATGCGTACTTTTCCCCTAGTCCGTTCTAGTTATTCGTTTCGAGCATCAGAACTGCGAAAATTTTGAGTTTCTACAGCGTTTCTTACATCCAAACTGCCATATCTCGCGAACGGATTGACCAATCCCCATAATTTCTGTTGCATCTGAAAGTAGAAACTCGCCCGATTACAACGGTATGCGTACTTTTCCCCTAGTCCGTTCTAGTTATTCGTTTCGAGCATCAGAACTGCGAAAATTTTGAGTTTCTACAGCGTTTCTTACATCCAAACTGCCATATCTCGCGAACGGATTGACCAATCCGCAAAATTTCTGTTGCATCTGAAAGTAGAAACTCGCCCGATTACAACGGTATGCGTACTTTTCCCCTAGTCCGTTCTAGTTATTTGTTTCGAGCATCAGAACTGCGAAAATTTTGAGTTTCTCAAGCGTTTCTTACCTCCAAACTGCCATATATCGCGAACGGATTCACCAATCCGCAAAATTTCTGTTGCCTCTGAAAGTAGAAGCTCGTCCGATTACAACGGTATGCGTACTTTTCCCCTAGGCAGTTCTAGTTAATCGTTTCGAGCATCAGAACTGCGAAAATTTTGAGTTTCTCAAGCGTTTCTTACTTCCAAACTGCCATATCTCGCGAACGGATTGACCAATCCGCAAAATTTCTGATGCATCTGAAAGTAGAAGCTCGCCCGATTACCACGGTATGCGTACTTTTCCCCTAGGCCGCTCTAGTTATTCGTTTCGAGCATCAGAACTGCGAAAATTTTGTGTTTCTCAATTGTTTCATACTTCCAAACTGCCATATGTCGCGAACGGATTGACCAATCCGCAAAATTTCTGTTGCATCTGAAAGTAGAAAATAGCCCGATTACAACGGTATGCGTACTTTTCCCCTAGGCCGTTCTAGTTATTCGTTTCGAGCATCAGAACTGCGAAAATTTTGAGTTTCTCAAGCGTTTCTTACCTCCAAACTGCCATATCTCGCGAACGGATTGACTAATCCGCAAAATTTCTATTGCATCTGAAAGTAGAAACTCGCCCGATTACAACGGTATGCGTACTTTTCCCCTAGTCCGTTCTAGTTATTCGTTTCGAGTATCAGAACTGCGAAAATTTTGAGTTTCTGAAGCGTTTCTTACCTCCAGACTGCCATATCTCGCGAACGGATTGACCAATCCGCAAAATTTCTGTTGCATCTGAAAGTAGAAACTCGCCCGATTACAACGGTATGCGTACTTTTCTCCTAGGCCGCTCTAGTTATTCGTTTCGAGCATCAGAACTGCGAAAATTTTGTGTTTCTCAAGTGTTTCATACTGCCAAACTGCCATATCTCGCGAACGGATTGACCGATCCGCAAAATTTCTGTTGCATCTGAAAGTAGAAACTCGCCCGATTACAACGGGATGCGTACTTTTCCCCTAGGCCGTTCTAGTTATTCGTTTCGAGCATCAGAACAGCGAAAATTTTGAGTTTCTCAGGCGTTTCTTACCTACAAACTGCCATATCTCGCGAACGGATTGACCAATCCGCATAATTTCTGTTGCATCTGAAAGTAGAAACTCGCCCGATTACAACGGTATTCGTACTTTTCCCCTAGTCCGTTCTAGTTATTCGTTTCGAGCATCAGAACTGCGAAAATTTTGAGTTTCTCAAGCGTTTCTTACCTCCAAACTGCCATATCTCGCGAACGGATTGACCAATCCGCAAAATTTCTGTTGCATCTGAAAGTAGAAACTCGCCCGATTACAACCGTATGCGTACTTTTCCCCTAGTCCGTTCTAGTTATTCGTTTCGAGCATCAGAACTGCGAAAATTTTGAGTTTCTCAAGCGTTTCTTACCTCCAAACTGCCATATATCGCGAACGGATTGACCAATCCGCAAAATTTCTGTTGCATCTGAAAGTAGAAACTCGCCCGATTACAACGGTATGCGCACTTTTCCCCTAGTCCGTTCTAGTTATTCGTTTCGAGCATCAGAACTGCGAAAATTTTGAGTTTCTGAAGCGTTTCTTACCTCCAAACTGCCATATCTCGCGAACGGATTGACTAATCCGCAAAATTTCTGTTGCATCTGAAAGTAGAAGCTCGCCCGATTACAACTGTATGCGTACTTTTCCCCTAGTCCGTTCTAGTTATTCGTTTCGAGCATCAGAACTGCGAAAATTTTGAGTTTCTGAAGCGTTTCTTACCTCCAAACTGCCATATCTCGCGAACGGATTGACCAATCCGCAAAATTTCTGTTGCATCTGAAAGTAGAAACTCGCCCGATTACAACGGTATGCGTACTTTTCCCCTAGTCCGTTCTAGTTATTCGTTTCGAGCATCAGAACTGCGAAAATTTTGAGTTTCTCAAGTGTTTCATACTGCCAAACTGCCATATCTCGCGAACGGATTGACCGATCCGCAAAATTTCTGTTGCATCTGAAAGTAGAAACTCGCCCGATTACAACGGGATGCGTACTTTTCCCCTAGGCCGTTCTAGTTATTCGTTTCGAGCATCAGAACAGCGAAAATTTTGAGTTTCTCAAGCGTTTCTTACCTACAAACTGCCATATCTCGCGAACGGATTGACCAATCCGCATAATTTCTGTTGCATCTGAAAGCAGAAACTCGCCCGATTACAACGGTATTCGTACTTTTCCCCTAGTCCGTTCTAGTTATTCGTTTCGAACATCAGAACTGCGAAAATTTTGAGTTTCTCAAGCGTTTCTTACCTCCAAACTGCCATATCTCGCGAACGGATTGACCAATCCGCAAAATTTCTGTTGCATCTGAAAGTAGAAACTCGCCCGATTACAACGGGATGCGTACTTTTCCCCTAGGCCGTTCTAGTTATTCGTTTCGAGCATCAGAACAGCGAAAATTTTGAGTTTCTCAAGCGTTTCTTACCTACAAACTGCCATATCTCGCGAACGGATTGACCAATCCGCATAATTTCTGTTGCATCTGAAAGTAGAAACTCGCCCGATTACAACGGTATGCGTACTTTTCCCCTAGTCCGTTCTAGTTATTCGTTTCGAGCATCAGAACTGCGAAAATTTTGAGTTTCTACAGCGTTTCTTACATCCAAACTGCCATATCTCGCGAACGGATTGACCAATCCCCATAATTTCTGTTGCATCTGAAAGTAGAAACTCGCCCGATTACAACGGTATGCGTACTTTTCCCCTAGTCCGTTCTAGTTATTCGTTTCGAGCATCAGAACTGCGAAAATTTTGAGTTTCTACAGCGTTTCTTACATCCAAACTGCCATATCTCGCGAACGGATTGACCAATCCGCAAAATTTCTGTTGCATCTGAAAGTAGAAACTCGCCCGATTACAACGGTATGCGTACTTTTCCCCTAGTCCGTTCTAGTTATTTGTTTCGAGCATCAGAACTGCGAAAATTTTGAGTTTCTCAAGCGTTTCTTACCTCCAAACTGCCATATATCGCGAACGGATTCACCAATCCGCAAAATTTCTGTTGCCTCTGAAAGTAGAAGCTCGTCCGATTACAACGGTATGCGTACTTTTCCCCTAGGCAGTTCTAGTTAATCGTTTCGAGCATCAGAACTGCGAAAATTTTGAGTTTCTCAAGCGTTTCTTACTTCCAAACTGCCATATCTCGCGAACGGATTGACCAATCCGCAAAATTTCTGATGCATCTGAAAGTAGAAGCTCGCCCGATTACCACGGTATGCGTACTTTTCCCCTAGGCCGCTCTAGTTATTCGTTTCGAGCATCAGAACTGCGAAAATTTTGTGTTTCTCAATTGTTTCATACTTCCAAACTGCCATATGTCGCGAACGGATTGACCAATCCGCAAAATTTCTGTTGCATCTGAAAGTAGAAAATAGCCCGATTACAACGGTATGCGTACTTTTCCCCTAGGCCGTTCTAGTTATTCGTTTCGAGCGTCAGAACTGCGAAAATTTTGAGTTTCTCAAGCGTTTCTTACCTCCAAACGGCCATATCTCGCGAACAGATTGACCAATCCGCAAAATTTCTGTTGCATCTGAAAGTAGAAACTCGCCCGATTACAACGGTATGCGCACTTTTCCCCTAGTCCGTTCTAGTTATTCGTTTCGAGCATCAGAACTGCGAAAATTTTGAGTTTCTCAAGCGTTTCTTACCTCCAAACTGCCATATCTCGCGAACGGATTGACTAATCCGCAAAATTTCTGTTGCATCTGAAAGTAGAAACTCCCCCGATTACAACGGTATGCGTACTTTTCCCCTAGGCCGTTCTAGTTATTCGTTTCGAGCATCAGAACTGTGATAATTTTGAGTTTCTCAACCATTTCTTACCTCCAAACTGCCATATCTCGCGAACGGATTGACTAATCCGCAAAATTTCTGTTGCATCTGAAAGTAGAAACTCGCCCGATTACAACGGTATGCGCACTTTTCCCCTAGTCCGTTCTAGTTATTCGTTTCGAGCATCAGAACTGCGAAAATTTTGAGTTTCTGAAGCGTTTCTTACCTCCAAACTGCCATATCTCGCGAACGGATTGACTAATCCGCAAAATTTCTATTGCATCTGAAAGTAGAAACTCGCCCGATTACAACGGTATGCGTACTTTTCCCCTAGGCCGTTCTAGTTATTCGTTTCGAGCATCTGAACTGCGAAAATTTTGAGTTTCTCAAGCGTTTCTTACCTACAAACTGCCGTATCTCGCGAACGGATTGACCAATCCGCAAAATATCTGTTGCATCTGAAAGTAGAAACTCGCCCGATTACAACGGTATGCGTACTTTTCCCCTAGGCCGTTCTAGTTATTCGTTTCGAGCATCAGAACTGCGAAAATTTTGAGTTTCTCAAGCGTTTCTTTCCTCCAAACTGCCATATATCGCGAATGGATTGACCAATCCGCAAAATTTCTGTTGCATCTGAAAGTAGAAGCTCGCCCGGTTACAACGGTGTGCGTACTTTTCCCCTAGGCCGTTCTAGTTATTCGTTTCGAGCATCAGAACTGCTAAAATTTTGAGTTTCTCAAGCGTTTCTTACTTCCAAACTCCCACATCTCGCGAACAGATTGACCAATCCGCAAAATTTCTGTTGCATCTGAAAGTAGAAACTCGCCCGATTACAACTGTATGCGTACTTTTCCCCTAGTCCGTTCTAGTTATTCGTTTCGAGCATCAGAACTGCGAAAATTTTGAGTTTCTGAAGCGTTTCTTACCTCCAAACTGCCATATCTCGCGAACGGATTGACCAATCCGCAAAATTTCTGTTGCATCTGAAAGTAGAAACTCGCCCGATTACAACGGTATGCGTACTTTTCTCCTAGGCCGCTCTAGTTATTCGTTTCGAGCATCAGAACTGCGAAAATTTTGTGTTTCTCAAGTGTTTCATACTGCCAAACTGCCATATCTCGCGAACGGATTGACCGATCCGCAAAATTTCTGTTGCATCTGAAAGTAGAAACTCGCCCGATTACAACGGGATGCGTACTTTTCCCCTAGGCCGTTCTAGTTATTCGTTTCGAGCATCAGAACAGCGAAAATTTTGAGTTTCTCAAGCGTTTCTTACCTACAAACTGCCATATCTCGCGAACGGATTGACCAATCCGCATAATTTCTGTTGCATCTGAAAGTAGAAACTCGCCCGATTACAACGGTATTCGTACTTTTCCCCTAGTCCGTTCTAGTTATTCGTTTCGAGCATCAGAACTGCGAAAATTTTGAGTTTCTCAAGCGTTTCTTACCTCCAAACTGCCATATCTCGCGAACGGATTGACCAATCCGCAAAATTTCTGTTGCATCTGAAAGTAGAAACTCGCCCGATTACAACCGTATGCGTACTTTTCCCCTAGTCCGTTCTAGTTATTCGTTTCGAGCATTAGAACTGCGAAAATTTTGAGTTTCTCAAGCGTTTCTTACCTCCAAACTGCCATATATCGCGAACGGATTGACCAATCCGCAAAATTTCTGTTGCATCTGAAAGTAGAAACTCGTCCGATTACAACGGTATGCGTACTTTTCCCCTAGGCAGTTCTAGTTAATCGTTTCGAGCATCAGAACTGCGAAAATTTTCAGTTTCTCAAGCGTTTCTTACTTCCAAACTGCCATATCTTGCGAACAGATTGGCCAATCCGCAAAATTTCTGTTGCATCTGAAAGTAGAAACTCGCCCGATTACAACTGTATGCGTACTTTTCCCCTAGTCCGTTCTAGTTATTCGTTTCGAGCATCAGAACTGCGAAAATTTTGAGTTTCTGAAGCGTTTCTTACCTCCAAACTGCCATATCTCGCGAACGGATTGACCAATCCGCAAAATTTCTGTTGCATCTGAAAGTAGAAACTCGCCCGATTACAACGGTATGCGTACTTTTCTCCTAGGCCGCTCTAGTTATTCGTTTCGAGCATCAGAACTGCGAAAATTTTGTGTTTCTCAAGTGTTTCATACTGCCAAACTGCCATATCTCGCGAACGGATTGACCGATCCGCAAAATTTCTGTTGCATCTGAAAGTAGAAACTCGCCCGATTACAACGGGATGCGTACTTTTCCCCTAGGCCGTTCTAGTTATTCGTTTCGAGCATCAGAACAGCGAAAATTTTGAGTTTCTCAAGCGTTTCTTACCTACAAACTGCCATATCTCGCGAACGGATTGACCAATCCGCATAATTTCTGTTGCATCTGAAAGTAGAAACTCGCCCGATTACAACGGTATTCGTACTTTTCCCCTAGTCCGTTCTAGTTATTCGTTTCGAGCATCAGAACTGCGAAAATTTTGAGTTTCTCAAGCGTTTCTTACCTCCAAACTGCCATATATCGCGAACGGATTGACCAACCCGCAAAATTTCTGTTGCATCTGAAAGTAGAAACTCGTCCGATTACAACGGTATGCGTACTTTTCCCCTAGGCAGTTCTAGTTAATCGTTTCGAGCATCAGAACTGCGAAAATTTTGAGTTTCTCAAGCGTTTCTTACTTCCAAACTGCCATATCTTGCGAACAGATTGGCCAATCCGCAAAATTTCTGTTGCATCTGAAAGTAGAAACTCGCCCGATTACAACTGTATGCGTACTTTTCCCCTAGTCCGTTCTAGTTATTCGTTTCGAGCATCAGAACTGCGAAAATTTTGAGTTTCTGAAGCGTTTCTTACATCCAAACTGCCATATCCCGCGAACGGATTGACCAATCCGCAAAATTTCTGTTGCATCTGAAAGTAGAAACTCGCCCGATTACAACGGTATGCGTACTTTTCCCCTAGGCCGCTCTAGTTATTCGTTTCGAGCATCAGAACTGCGAAAATTTTGTGTTTCTCAAGTGTTTCATGCTTCCAAACTGCCATATCTCGCGAACGGATTGACCAATCCGCAAAATTTCTGTTGCATCTGAAAGTAGAAACTCGCCCGATTACAACGGGATGCGTACTTTTCCCCTAGGCCGTACTAGTTATTCGTTTCGAGCATCAGAACTGCGAAAATTTTGAGTTTCTCAAGCGTTTCTTACCTCCAAACTACCATATCTCGCGAACGGATTGACCAATCCGCAAAATTTCTGTTGCATCTGAAAGTAGAAACTCGCCCGATTACAACGGTATGCGTACTTTTCCCCTAGTCCGTTCTAGTTATTCGTTTCGAGCATCAGAACAGCGAAAATTTTGAGTTTTTCAAGTGTTTCTTACCTACAAACTGCCATATCTCGCGAACGGATTGACCAATCCGCATAATTTCTGTTGCATCTGAAAGTAGAAACTCGCCCGATTACAACGGTATGCGTACTTTTCCCCTAGTCCGTTCTAGTTATTCGTTTCGAGCATCAGAACTGCGAAAATTTTGAGTTTCTCAAGCGTTTCTTACCTCCAAACTGCCATATCTCGCGAACGGATTGACCAATCCGCAAAATTTCTGTTGCATCTGAAAGTAGAAACTCGCCCGATTACAACGGTATGCGTACTTTTCCCCTAGTCCGTTCTAGTTATTCGTTTCAAGCATCAGAACTGCGAAAATTTTGAGTTTCTCAAGCGTTTCTTACCTCCAAACTGCCATATATCGCGAACGGATTGACCAATCCGCAAAATTTCTGTTGCATCTGAAAGTAGAAACTCGCCCGATTACAACGGTATGCGTACTTTTCCCCTAGGCCGTTCTAGTTATTCGTTTCGAGCATCAGAACAGCGAAAATTTTGAGTTTCTCAAGCGTTTCTTACCTACAAACTGCCATATCTCGCGAACGGATTGACCAATCCGCATAATTTCTGTTGCATCTGAAAGTAGAAACTCGCCCGATTACAACGGTATGCGTACTTTTCCCTAGACCGTTCTAGTTATGCTTGTCGAGCATCAGAACTGCGAAAATTTTGAGTTTCTCAAGCGTTTCTTACCTCCAAACTGCCATATCTCGCGAACGGATTGACTAATCCGCAAAATTTCTGTTGCATCTGAAAGTAGAAACTCGCCCGATTACAACGGTATGCGTACTTTTCCCCTAGTCCGTTCTAGTTATTCGTTTCGAGCATCAGAACTGCGAAAATTTTGAGTTTCTCAAGCGTTTCTTACCTACAAACTGCCGCATCTCGCGAATGGATTGACCAATCCGCAAAATTTCTGTTGCATCTGAAAGTAGAACCTCGCCCGATTACAACGGTGTGCGTACTTCTCCCCTAGGCCGTTCTAGTTATTCGTTTCGAGCATCAGAACTGCGAAAATTTTGAGTTTCTCAAGCGTTTCTTACTTCCAAACTCCCACATCTCGCGAACAGATTGACCAATCCGCAAAATTTCTGTTGCATCTGAAAGTAGAAACTCGCCCCGATTACAACGGGATGCGTACTTTTCCCCTAGGCCGTTCTAGTTGTTCGTTTCGAGCATCAGAACAGCGAAAATTTTGAGTTTCTCAAGCGTTTCTTACCTACAAACTGCCATATCTCGCGAACGGATTGACCAATCCGCATAATTTCTGTTGCATCTGAAAGTAGAAACTCGCCCGATTACAACGGTATGCGTACTTTTCCCCTAGTCCGTTCTAGTTATTCGTTTCGAGCATCAGAACTGCGAAAATTTTGAGTTTCTCAAGCGTTTCTTACCTCCAAACTGCCATATCTCGCTAACGGATTGACCAATCCGCAAAATTTCTGTTGCATCTGAAAGTAGAAACTCGCCCGATTACAACGGTATGCGTACTTTTCCCCTAGTCCGTTCTAGTTATTTGTTTCGAGCATCAGAACTGCGAAATTTTGAGTTTCTCAAGCGTTTCTTACCTCCAAACTGCCATATATCGCGAACGGATTGACCAATCCGCAAAATTTCTGTTGCCTCTGAAAGTAGAAACTCGTCCGATTACAACGGTATGCGTACTTTTCCCCTAGGCAGTTCTAGTTAATCGTTTCGAGCATCAGAACTGCGAAAATTTTGAGTTTCTCAAGCGTTTCTTACTTCCAAACTGCCATATCTCGCGAACGGATTGACCAATCCGCAAAATTTCTGATGCATCTGAAATTAGAAGCTCGCCCGATTACCACGGTATGCGTACTTTTCCCCTAGGCCGCTCTAGTTATTCGTTTCGAGCATCAGAACTGCGAAAATTTTGTGTTTCTCAATTGTTTCATACATCCAAACTGCCATATCTCGCGAACGGATTGACCAATCCGCAAAATTTCTGTTGCATCTGAAAGTAGAAACTCGCCCGATTACAACGGTATGCGTACTTTTCCCTAGACCGTTCTAGTTATGCTTGTCCAGCATCGGAACTGCGAAAATTTTGAGTTTCTCAAGCGTTTCTTACCTCCAAACTGCCATATCTCGCGAACGGATTGACTAATCCGCAAAATTTCTGTTGCATCTGAAAGTAGAAACTCGCCCGATTACAACGGTAAGCGTACTTTTCCCCTAGGCCGTTCTAGTTATTCGTTTCGAGCGTCAGAACTGCGAAAATTTTGAGTTTCTCAAGCGTTTCTTACCTCCAAACGGCCATATCTCGCGAACGGATTAACCAATCCGCAAAATTTCTGTTGCATCTGAAAGTAGAAACTCGCCCGATTACAACGGTATGCGCACTTTTCCCCTAGTCCGTTCTAGTTATTCGTTTCGAGCATCAGAACTGCGAAAATTTTGAGTTTCTCAAGCGTTTCTTACCTCCAAACTGCCATATCTCGCGAACGGATTGACTAATCCGCAAAATTTCTGTTGCATCTGAAAGTAGAAACTCGCCCGATTACAACGGTATGCGTACTTTTCCCCTAGGCCGTTCTAGTTATTCGTTTCGAGCATCAGAACTGTGATAATTTTGAGTTTCTCAACCGTTTCTTACCTCCAAACTGCCATATCTCGCGAACGGATTGACTAATCCGCAAAATTTCTGTTGCATCTGAAAGTAGAAACTCGCCCGATTACAACTGTATGCGTACTTTTCCCCTAGTCCGTTCTAGTTATTCGTTTCGAGCATCAGAACTGCGAAAATTTTGAGTTTCTGAAGCGTTTCTTACCTCCAATCTGCCATATCTCGCGAACGGATTGACCAATCCGCAAAATTTCTGTTGCATCTGAAAGTAGAAACTCGCCCGATTACAACGGTATGCGTACTTTTCCCCTAGGCCGCTCTAGTTATTCGTTTCGAGCATCAGAACTGCGAAAATTTTGTGTTTCTCAAGTGTTTCATACTTCCAAACTGCCATATCTCGCGAACGGATTGACCAATCCGCAAAATTTCTGTTGCATCTGAAAGTAGAAACTCGCCCGATTACAACGGGATGCGTACTTTTCCCCTAGGCCGTTCTAGTTATTCGTTTCGAGCATCAGAACAGCGAAAATTTTGAGTTTCTCAAGCGTTTCTTACCTACAAACTGCCATATCTCGCGAACGGATTGACCAATCCGCATAATTTCTGTTGCATCTGAAAGTAGAAACTCGCCCGATTACAACGGTATGCGTACTTTTCCCTAGACCGTTCTAGTTATGCTTGTCGAGCATCAGAACTGCGAAAATTTTGAGTTTCTCAAGTGTTTCTTACCTCCAAACTGCCATATCTCGGGAACGGATTGACTAATCCGCAAAATTTCTGTTGCATCTGAAAGTAGAAACTCGCCCGATTACAACGGTATGCGTACTTTTCCCCTCGGCCGTTCTAGTTATTCGTTTCGAGCGTCAGAACTGCGAAAATTTTGAGTTTCTCAAGCGTCTCTTACCTCCAAACGGCCATATCTCGCGAACGGATTGACCAATCCGCAAAATTTCTGTTGCATCTGAAAGTAGAAACTCGCCCGATTACAACGGTATGCGCACTTTTCCCCTAGTCCGTTCTAGTTATTCGTTTCGAGCATCAGAACTGCGAAAATTTTGAGTTTCTCAAGCGTTTCTTACCTCCAAACTGCCATATCTCGCGAACGGATTGACTAATCCGCAAAATTGCTGTTGCATCTAAAAGTAGAAACTCGCCCGATTACAACGGTATGCGTACTTTTCCCCTAGGCCGTTCTACTTATTCGTTTCGAGCATCAGAACTGCGAAAATTTTGAGTTTCTCAAGCGTTTCTTACCTCCAAACTGCCATATATCGCGAACGGATTGACCAATCCGCAAAATTTCTGTTGCCTCTGAAAGTAGAAACTCGTCCGATTACAACGGTATGCGTACTTTTCCCCTAGGCAGTTCTAGTTAATCGTTTCGAGCATCGGAACTGCGAAAATTTTGAGTTTCTCAAGCGTTTCTAACTTCCAAACTGCCATATCTCGCGAACGGATTGACCAATCCGCAAAATTTCTGATGCATCTGAAAGTAGAAGCTCGCCCGATTACCACGGTATGCGTACTTTTCCCCTAGGCCGCTCTATTTATTCGTTTCGAGCATCAGAACTGCGAAAATTTTGTGTTTCTCAATTGTTTCATACTTCCAAACTGCCATATCTCGCGAACGGATTGACCAATCCGCAAAATTTCTGTTGCATCTGAAAGTAGAAACTCGCCCGATTACAACGGTATGCGTACTTTTCCCTAGACCGTTCTAGTTATGCTTGTCCAGCATCAGAACTGCGAAAATTTTGAGTTTCTCAAGCGTTTCTTACCTCCAAACTGCCATATCTCGGGAACGGATTGACTAATCCGCAAAATTTCTGTTGCATCTGAAAGTAGAAACTCGCCCGATTACAACGGTATGCGTACTTTTCCCCTAGGCCGTTCTAGTTATTCGTTTCGAGCGTCAGAACTGCGAAAATTTTGAGTTTCTCAAGCGTTTCTTACCTCCAAACGGCCATATCTCGCGAACGGATTAACCAATCCGCAAAATTTCTGTTGCATCTGAAAGTAGAAACTCGCCCGATTACAACGGTATGCGCACTTTTCCCCTAGTCCGTTCTAGTTATTCGTTTCGAGCATCAGAACTGCGGAAATTTTGAGTTTCTCAAGCGGTTCTTACCTCCAAACTGCCATATCTCGCGAACGGATTGACTAATCCGCAAAATTTCTGTTGCATCTGAAAGTAGAAACTCGCCCGATTACAACGGTATGCGTACTTTTCCCCTAGGCCGTTCTAGTTATTCGTTTCGAGCATCAGAACTGTGATAATTTTGAGTTTCTCAACCGTTTCTTACCTCCAAACTGCCATATCTCGCGAACGGATTGACTAATCCGCAAAATTTCTGTTGCATCTGAAAGTAGAAACTCGCCCGATTACAACTGTATGCGTACTTTTCCCCTAGTCCGTTCTAGTTATTCGTTTCGAGCATCAGAACTGCGAAAATTTTGAGTTTCTAAAGCGTTTCTTACCTCCAAACTGCCATATCTCGCGAACGGATTGACCAATCCGCAAAATTTCTGTTGCATCTGAAAGTAGAAACTCGCCCGATTACAACGGTATGCGTACTTTTCCCCTAGGCCGCTCTAGTTATTCGTTTCGAGCATCAGAACTGCGAAAATTTTGTGTTTCTCAAGTGTTTCATACTTCCAAACTGCCATATCTCGCGAACGGATTGACCAATCCGCAAAATTTCTGTTGCATCTGAAAGTAGAAACTCGCCCGATTACAACGGGATGCGTACTTTTCCCCTAGGCCGTTCTAGTTATTCGTTTCGAGCATCAGAACAGCGAAAATTTTGAGTTTCTCAAGCGTTTCTTACCTACAAACTGCCATATCTCGCGAACGGATTGACTAATCCGCAAAATTTCTGTTGCATCTGAAAGTAGAAACTCGCCCGATTACAACGGTATGCGTACTTTTCCCCTAGGCCGTTCTAGTTATTCGTTTCGAGCGTCAGAACTGCGAAAATTTTGAGTTTCTCAAGCGTCTCTTACCTCCAAACGGCCATATCTCGCGAACGGATTGACCAATCCGCAAAATTTCTGTTGCATCTGAAAGTAGAAACTCGCCCGATTACAACGGTATGCGCACTTTTCCTCTAGTCCGTTCTAGTTATTCGTTTCGAGCATCAGAACTGCGAAAATTTTGAGTTTCTCAAGCGTTTCTTACCTCCAAACTGCCATATCTCGCGAACGGATTGACTAATCCGCAAAATTTCTGTTGCATCTGAAAGTAGAAACTCGCCCGATTACAACGGTATGCGTACTTTTCCCCTAGGCCGTTCTAGTTATTCGTTTCGAGCATCAGAACTGCGAAAATTTTGAGTTTCTCAAGCGTTTCTTACCTACAAACTGCCGTATCTCGCGAACGGATTGACCAATCCGCAAAATTTCTGTTGCATCTGAAAGTAGAAACTCGCCCGATTACAACGGTATGCGTACTTTTCCCCTAGGCCGTTCTAGTTATTCGTTTCGAGAATTCACAGAACTGCGAAAATTTTGAGTTTCTCAAGCGTTTCTTTCCTCCAAACTGCCATATATCGCGAATGGATTGACCAATCCGCAAAATTTCTGTTGCATCTGAAAGTAGAAGCTCGCCCGATTACAACGGTGTGCGTACTTTTCCCCTAGGCCGTTCTAGTTATTCGTTTCGAGCATCAGAACTGCGAAAATTTTGAGTTTCTCATGCGTTTCTTACTTTTTCCAAACTCCCACATCTCGCGAACAGATTGACCAATCCGCAAAATTTCTGTTGCATCTGAAAGTAGAAACTCGCCCGATTACAACCGTATGCGTACTTTTCCCCTAGTCCGTTCTAGTTATTCGTTTCGAGCATCAGAACTGCGAAAATTTTGAGTTTCTCAAGCGTTTCTTACCTCCAAACTGCCATATATCGCGAACGGATTGACCAATCCGCAAAATTTCTGTTGCATCTGAAAGTAGAAACTCGTCCGATTACAACGGTATGCGTACTTTTCCCCTAGGCAGTTCTAGTTAATCGTTTCGAGCATCAGAACTGCGAAAATTTTGAGTTTCTCAAGCGTTTCTTACTTACAAACTGCCATATCTTGCGAACAGATTGGCCAATCCGCAAAATTTCTATTGCATCTGAAAGTAGAAACTCGCCCGATTACAACTGTATGCGTACTTTTCCCCTAGTCCGTTCTAGTTATTCGTTTCGAGCATCAGAACTGCGAAAATTTTGAGTTTCTGAAGCGTTTCTTACATCCAAACTGCCATATCTCGCGAACGGATTGACCAATCCGCAAAATTTCTGTTGCATCTGAAAGTAGAAACTCGCCCGATTACAACGGTAATGCGTACTTTTCCCCTAGGCCGCTCTAGTTATTCGTTTCGAGCATCAGAACTGCGAAAATTTTGTGTTTCTCAAGTGTTTCATACTTCCAAACTGCCATATCTCGCGAACGGATTGACCAATCCGCAAAATTTCTGTTGCATCTGAAAGTAGAAACTCGCCCGATTACAACGGGATGCGTACTTTTCCCCTAGGCCGTTCTAGTTATTCGTTTCGAGCATCAGAACAGCGAAAATTTTGAGTTTCTCAAGCGTTTCTTACCTACAAACTGCCATATCTCGCGAACGGATTGACCAATCCGCATAATTTTTGTTGCATCTGAAAGTAGAAACTCGCCCGATTACAACGGTATGCGTACTTTTCCCCTAGTCCGTTCTTGTTATTCGTTTCGAGCATCAGAACAGCGAAAATTTTGAGTTTTTCAAGCGTTTCTTACCTACAAACTGCCATATCTCGCGAACGGATTGACCAATCCGCATAATTTCTGTTGCATCTGAAAGTAGAAACTCGCCCGATTACAACGGTATGCGTACTTTTCCCCTAGTCCGTTCTGGTTATTCGTTTCGAGCATCAGAACTGCGAAAATTTTGAGTTTCTCAAGCGTTTCTTACCTCCAAACTGCCATATCTCGCGAACGGATTGACCAATCCGCAAAATTTCTGTTGCATCTGAAAGTAGAAACTCGCCCGATTACAACGGTATGCGTACTTTTCCCCTAGTCCGTTCTAGTTATTCGTTTCAAGCATCAGAACTGCGAAAATTTTGAGTTTCTCAAGCGTTTCTTACCTCCAAACTGCCATATATCGCGAACGGATTGACCAATCCGCAAAATTTCTGTTGAATCTGAAAGTAGAAACTCGCCCGATTACAACGGTATGCGTACTTTTCCCCTAGGCCGTTCTAGTTATTCGTTTCGAGCATCAGAACAGCGAAAATTTTGAGTTTCTCAAGCGTTTCTTACCTACAAACTGCCATATCTCGCGAACGGATTGACCAATCCGCATAATTTCTGTTGCATCTGAAAGTAGAAACTCGCCCGATTACAACGGTATGCGTACTTTTCCCTAGACCGCTCTAGTTATGCTTGTCGAGCATCAGAACTGCGAAAATTTTGAGTTTCTCAAGCGTTTCTTACCTCCAAACTGCCATATCTCGCGAACGGATTGACTAATCCGCAAAATTTCTGTTGCATCTGAAAGTAGAAACTCGCCCGATTACAACGGTATGCGTACTTTTCCCCTAGGTCGTTCTAGTTATTCGTTTCGAGCATCAGAACTGCGAAAATTTTGAGTTTCTCAAGCGTTTCTTTCCTCCAAACTGCCATATATCGCGAATGGATTGACCAATCCGCAAAATTTCTGTTGCATCTGAAAGTAGAACCTCGCCCGATTACAACGGTGTGCGTACTTTTCCCCTAGGCCGTTCTAGTTATTCATTTCGAGCATCAGAACTGCGAAAATTTTGAGTTTCTCAAGCGTTTCTTACTTCCAAACTCCCACATCTCGCGAACAGATTGACCAATCCGCAAAATTTCTGTTGCATCTGAAAGCAGAAACTCGCCCGATTACAACTGTATGCGTACTTTTCCCCTAGTCCGTTCTAGTTATTCGTTTCGAGCATCAGAACTGCGAAAATTTTGAGTTTCTGAAGCGTTTCTTACCTCCAAACTGCCATATCTCGCGAACGGATTGACCAATCCGCAAAATTTCTGTTGCATCTGAAAGTAGAAACTCGCCCGATTACAACGGTATGCGCACTTTTCCTCTAGTCCGTTCTAGTTATTCGTTTCGAGCATCAGAACTGCGAAAATTTTGAGTTTCTCAAGCGTTTCTTACCTCCAAACTGCCATATCTCGCGAACGGATTGACTAATCCGCAAAATTTCTGTTGCATCTGAAAGTAGAAACTCGCCCGATTACAACGGTATGCGTACTTTTCCCCTAGGCCGTTCTAGTTATTCGTTTCGAGCATCAGAACTGCGAAAATTTTGAGTTTCTCAAGCGTTTCTTACCTACAAACTGCCGTATCTCGCGAACGGATTGACCAATCCGCAAAATTTCTGTTGCATCTGAAAGTAGAAACTCGCCCGATTACAACGGTATGCGTACTTTTCCCCTAGGCCGTTCTAGTTATTCGTTTCGAGAATCAGAACTGCGAAAATTTTGAGTTTCTCAAGCGTTTCTTTCCTCCAAACTGCCATATATCGCGAATGGATTGACCAATCCGCAAAATTTCTGTTGCATCTGAAAGTAGAAGCTCGCCCGATTACAACGGTGTGCGTACTTTTCCCCTAGGCCGTTCTAGTTATTCGTTTCGAGCATCAGAACTGCGAAAATTTTGAGTTTCTCATGCGTTTCTTACTTCCAAACTCCCACATCTCGCGAACAGATTGACCAATCCGCAAAATTTCTGTTGCATCTGAAAGTAGAAACTCGCCCGATTACAACCGTATGCGTACTTTTCCCCTAGTCCGTTCTAGTTATTCGTTTCGAGCATCAGAACTGCGAAAATTTTGAGTTTCTCAAGCGTTTCTTACCTCCAAACTGCCATATATCGCGAACGGATTGACCAATCCGCAAAATTTCTGTTGCATCTGAAAGTAGAAACTCGTCCGATTACAACGGTATGCGTACTTTTCCCCTAGGCAGTTCGAGTTAATCGTTTCGAGCATCAGAACTGCGAAAATTTTGAGTTTCTCAAGCGTTTCTTACTTCCAAACTGCCATATCTTGCGAACAGATTGGCCAATCCGCAAAATTTCTATTGCATCTGAAAGTAGAAACTCGCCCGATTACAACTGTATGCGTACTTTTCCCCTAGTCCGTTCTAGTTATTCGTTTCGAGCATCAGAACTGCGAAAATTTTGAGTTTCTGAAGCGTTTCTTACATCCAAACTGCCATATCTCGCGAACGGATTGACCAATCCGCAAAATTTCTGTTGCATCTGAAAGTAGAAACTCGCCCGATTACAACGGTATGCGTACTTTTCCCCTAGGCCGCTCTAGTTATTCGTTTCGAGCATCAGAACTGCGAAAATTTTGTGTTTCTCAAGTGTTTCATACTTCCAAACTGCCATATCTCGCGAACGGATTGACCAATCCGCAAAATTTCTGTTGCATCTGAAAGTAGAAACTCGCCCGATTACAACGGGATGCGTACTTTTCCCCTAGGCCGTTCTAGTTATTCGTTTCGAGCATCAGAACAGCGAAAATTTTGAGTTTCTCAAGCGTTTCTTACCTACAAACTGCCATATCTCGCGAACGGATTGACCAATCCGCATAATTTTTGTTGCATCTGAAAGTAGAAACTCGCCCGATTACAACGGTATGCGTACTTTTCCCCTAGTCCGTTCTTGTTATTCGTTTCGAGCATCAGAACAGCGAAAATTTTGAGTTTTTCAAGCGTTTCTTACCTACAAACTGCCATATCTCGCGAACGGATTGACCAATCCGCATAATTTCTGTTGCATCTGAAAGTAGAAACTCGCCCGATTACAACGGTATGCGTACTTTTCCCCTAGTCCGTTCTGGTTATTCGTTTCGAGCATCAGAACTGCGAAAATTTTGAGTTTCTCAAGCGTT
Source organism: Ptiloglossa arizonensis (assembly GCF_051014685.1). NCBI lineage: Eukaryota > Metazoa > Arthropoda > Insecta > Hymenoptera > Colletidae > Ptiloglossa > Ptiloglossa arizonensis. The sequence goes on from NW_027479462.1 coordinate 88,978, forward strand.
TCTTACCTCCAAACTGCCATATCTCGCGAACGGATTGACCAATCCGCAAAATTTCTGTTGCATCTGAAAGTAGAAACTCGCCCGATTACAACGGTATGCGTACTTTTCCCCTAGTCCGTTCTAGTTATTCGTTTCAAGCATCAGAACTGCGAAAATTTTGAGTTTCTCAAGCGTTTCTTACCTCCAAACTGCCATATATCGCGAACGGATTGACCAATCCGCAAAATTTCTGTTGAATCTGAAAGTAGAAACTCGCCCGATTACAACGGTATGCGTACTTTTCCCCTAGGCCGTTCTAGTTATTCGTTTCGAGCATCAGAACAGCGAAAATTTTGAGTTTCTCAAGCGTTTCTTACCTACAAACTGCCATATCTCGCGAACGGATTGACCAATCCGCATAATTTCTGTTGCATCTGAAAGTAGAAACTCGCCCGATTACAACGGTATGCGTACTTTTCCCTAGACCGCTCTAGTTATGCTTGTCGAGCATCAGAACTGCGAAAATTTTGAGTTTCTCAAGCGTTTCTTACCTCCAAACTGCCATATCTCGCGAACGGATTGACTAATCCGCAAAATTTCTGTTGCATCTGAAAGTAGAAACTCGCCCGATTACAACGGTATGCGTACTTTTCCCCTAGGTCGTTCTAGTTATTCGTTTCGAGCATCAGAACTGCGAAAATTTTGAGTTTCTCAAGCGTTTCTTTCCTCCAAACTGCCATATATCGCGAATGGATTGACCAATCCGCAAAATTTCTGTTGCATCTGAAAGTAGAACCTCGCCCGATTACAACGGTGTGCGTACTTTTCCCCTAGGCCGTTCTAGTTATTCGTTTCGAGCATCAGAACTGCGAAAATTTTGAGTTTCTCAAGCGTTTCTTACTTCCAAACTCCCACATCTCGCGAACAGATTGACCAATCCGCAAAATTTCTGTTGCATCTGAAAGCAGAAACTCGCCCGATTACAACTGTATGCGTACTTTTCCCCTAGTCCGTTCTAGTTATTCGTTTCGAGCATCAGAACTGCGAAAATTTTGAGTTTCTGAAGCGTTTCTTACCTCCAAACTGCCATATCTCGCGAACGGATTGACCAATCCGCAAAATTTCTGTTGCATCTGAAAGTAGAAACTCGCCCGATTACAACGGTATGCGCACTTTTCCTCTAGTCCGTTCTAGTTATTCGTTTCGAGCATCAGAACTGCGAAAATTTTGAGTTTCTCAAGCGTTTCTTACCTCCAAACTGCCATATCTCGCGAACGGATTGACTAATCCGCAAAATTTCTGTTGCATCTGAAAGTAGAAACTCGCCCGATTACAACGGTATGCGTACTTTTCCCCTAGGCCGTTCTAGTTATTCGTTTCGAGCATCAGAACTGCGAAAATTTTGAGTTTCTCAAGCGTTTCTTACCTACAAACTGCCGTATCTCGCGAACGGATTGACCAATCCGCAAAATTTCTGTTGCATCTGAAAGTAGAAACTCGCCCGATTACAACGGTATGCGTACTTTTCCCTAGGCCGTTCTAGTTATTCGTTTCGAGAATCAGAACTGCGAAAATTTTGAGTTTCTCAAGCGTTTCTTTCCTCCAAACTGCCATATATCGCGAATGGATTGACCAATCCGCAAAATTTCTGTTGCATCTGAAAGTAGAAGCTCGCCCGATTACAACGGTGTGCGTACTTTTCCCCTAGGCCGTTCTAGTTATTCGTTTCGAGCATCAGAACTGCGAAATTTTGAGTTTCTCATGCGTTTCTTACTTCCAAACTCCCACATCTCGCGAACAGATTGACCAATCCGCAAAATTTCTGTTGCATCTGAAAGTAGAAACTCGCCCGATTACAACCGTATGCGTACTTTTCCCCTAGTCCGTTCTAGTTATTCGTTTCGAGCATCAGAACTGCGAAAATTTTGAGTTTCTCAAGCGTTTCTTACCTCCAAACTGCCATATATCGCGAACGGATTGACCAATCCGCAAAATTTCTGTTGCATCTGAAAGTAGAAACTCGTCCGATTACAACGGTATGCGTACTTTTCCCCTAGGCAGTTCTAGTTAATCGTTTCGAGCATCAGAACTGCGAAAATTTTGAGTTTCTCAAGCGTTTCTTACTTCCAAACTGCCATATCTTGCGAACAGATTGGCCAATCCGCAAAATTTCTATTGCATCTGAAAGTAGAAACTCGCCCGATTACAACTGTATGCGTACTTTTCCCCTAGTCCGTTCTAGTTATTCGTTTCGAGCATCAGAACTGCGAAAATTTTGAGTTTCTGAAGCGTTTCTTACATCCAAACTGCCATATCTCGCGAACGGATTGACCAATCCGCAAAATTTCTGTTGCATCTGAAAGTAGAAACTCGCCCGATTACAACGGTATGCGTACTTTTCCCCTAGGCCGCTCTAGTTATTCGTTTCGAGCATCAGAACTGCGAAAATTTTGTGTTTCTCAAGTGTTTCATACTTCCAAACTGCCATATCTCGCGAACGGATTGACCAATCCGCAAAATTTCTGTTGCATCTGAAAGTAGAAACTCGCCCGATTACAACGGGATGCGTACTTTTCCCCTAGGCCGTTCTAGTTATTCGTTTCGAGCATCAGAACAGCGAAAATTTTGAGTTTCTCAAGCGTTTCTTACCTACAAACTGCCATATCTCGCGAACGGATTGACCAATCCGCATAATTTTTGTTGCATCTGAAAGTAGAAACTCGCCCGATTACAACGGTATGCGTACTTTTCCCCTAGTCCGTTCTTGTTATTCGTTTCGAGCATCAGAACAGCGAAAATTTTGAGTTTTTCAAGCGTTTCTTACCTACAAACTGCCATATCTCGCGAACGGATTGACCAATCCGCATAATTTCTGTTGCATCTGAAAGTAGAAACTCGCCCGATTACAACGGTATGCGTACTTTTCCCCTAGTCCGTTCTGGTTATTCGTTTCGAGCATCAGAACTGCGAAAATTTTGAGTTTCTCAAGCGTTTCTTACCTCCAAACTGCCATATCTCGCGAACGGATTGACCAATCCGCAAAATTTCTGTTGCATCTGAAAGTAGAAACTCGCCCGATTACAACGGTATGCGTACTTTTCCCCTAGTCCGTTCTAGTTATTCGTTTCAAGCATCAGAACTGCGAAAATTTTGAGTTTCTCAAGCGTTTCTTACCTCCAAACTGCCATATATCGCGAACGGATTGACCAATCCGCAAAATTTCTGTTGAATCTGAAAGTAGAAACTCGCCCGATTACAACGGTATGCGTACTTTTCCCCTAGGCCGTTCTAGTTATTCGTTTCGAGCATCAGAACAGCGAAAATTTTGAGTTTCTCAAGCGTTTCTTACCTACAAACTGCCATATCTCGCGAACGGATTGACCAATCCGCATAATTTCTGTTGCATCTGAAAGTAGAAACTCGCCCGATTACAACGGTATGCGTACTTTTCCCTAGACCGTTCTAGTTATGCTTGTCGAGCATCAGAACTGCGAAAATTTTGAGTTTCTCAAGCGTTTCTTACCTCCAAACTGCCATATCTCGCGAACGGATTGACTAATCCGCAAAATTTCTGTTGCATCTGAAAGTAGAAACTCGCCCGATTACAACGGTATGCGTACTTTTCCCCTAGGTCGTTCTAGTTATTCGTTTCGAGCATCAGAACTGCGAAAATTTTGAGTTTCTCAAGCGTTTCTTTCCTCCAAACTGCCATATATCGCGAATGGATTGACCAATCCGCAAAATTTCTGTTGCATCTGAAAGTAGAACCTCGCCCGATTACAACGGTGTGCGTACTTTTCCCCTAGGCCGTTCTAGTTATTCGTTTCGAGCATCAGAACTGCGAAAATTTTGAGTTTCTCAAGCGTTTCTTACTTCCAAAGTCCCACATCTCGCGAACAGATTGACCAATCCGCAAAATTTCTGTTGCATCTGAAAGCAGAAACTCGCCCGATTACAACTGTATGCGTACTTTTCCCCTAGTCCGTTCTAGTTATTCGTTTCGAGCATCAGAACTGCGAAAATTTTGAGTTTCTGAAGCGTTTCTTACCTCCAAACTGCCATATCTCGCGAACGGATTGACCAATCCGCAAAATTTCTGTTGCATCTGAAAGTAGAAACTCGCCCGATTACAACGGTATGCGTACTTTTCTCCTAGGCCGCTCTAGTTATTCATTTCGAGCATCAGAACTGCGAAAATTTTGTGTTTCTCAAGTGTTTCATACTTCCAAACTGCCATATCTCGCGAACGGATTGACCAATCCGCAAAATTTCTGTTGCATCTGAAAGTAGAAACTCGCCCGATTACAACGGGATGCGTACTTTTCCCCTAGGCCGTTCTAGTTATTCGTTTCGAGCATCAGAACAGCGAAAATTTTGAGTTTCTCAAGCGTTTCTTACCTACAAACTGCCATATCTCGCGAACGGATTGACCAATCCGCATAATTTCTGTTGCATCTGAAAGTAGAAACTCGCCCGATTACAACGGTATGCGTACTTTTCCCCTAGTCCGTTCTAGTTATTCGTTTCGAGCATCAGAACTGCGAAAATTTTGAGTTTCTCAAGCGTTTCTTACCTCCAAACTGCCATATCTCGCGAACGGATTGACCAATCCGCAAAATTTCTGTCGCATCTGAAAGTAGAAACTCGCCCGATTACAACGGTATGCGTACTTTTCCCCTAGTCCGTTCTAGTTATTTGTTTCGAGCATCAGAACTGCGAAAATTTTGAGTTTCTCAAGCGTTTCTTACCTCCAAACTGCCATATATCGCGAACGGATTGACCAATCCGCAAAATTTCTGTTGCCTCTGAAAGTAGAAACTCGTCCGATTACAACGGTATGCGTACTTTTCCCCTAGTCCGTTCTAGTTATTCGTTTCGAGCATCAGAACTGCGAAAATTTTGAGTTTCTGAAGCGTTTCTTACCTCCAAACTGCCATATCTCGCGAACGGATTGACCAATCCGCAAAATTTCTGTTGCATCTGAAAGTAGAAACTCGCCCGATTACAACGGTATGCGTACTTTTCTCCTAGGCCGCTCTAGTTATTCATTTCGAGCATCAGAACTGCGAAAATTTTGTGTTTCTCAAGTGTTTCATACTTCCAAACTGCCATATCTCGCGAACGGATTGACCAATCCGCAAAATTTCTGTTGCATCTGAAAGTAGAAACTCGCCCGATTACAACGGGATGCGTACTTTTCCCCTAGTCCGTTCTAGTTATTCGTTTCGAGCATCAGAACTGCGAAAATTTTGAGTTTCTCAAGCGTTTCTTACCTCCAAACTGCCATATATCGCGAACGGATTGACCAATCCGCAAAATTTCTGTTGCCTCTGAAAGTAGAAACTCGTCCGATTACAACGGTATGCGTACTTTTCCCCTAGGCAGTTCTAGTTAATCGTTTCGAGCGTCAGAACTGCGAAAATTTTGAGTTTCTCAAGCGTTTCTTACCTCCAAACGGCCATATCTCGCGAACGGATTAACCAATCTGCAAAATTTCTGTTGCATCTGAAAGTAGAAACTCGCCCGATTACAACGGTAAGCGCACTTTTCCCCTAGTCCGTTCTAGTTATTCGTTTCGAGCATCAGAACTGCGAAAATTTTGAGTTTCTCAAGCGTTTCTTACCTCCAAACTGCCATATCTCGCGAACGGATTGACTAATCCGCAAAATTTCTGTTGCATCTGAAAGTAGAAACTCGCCCGATTACAACGGTATGCGTACTTTTCCCCTAGGCCGCTCTAGTTATTCGTTTCGAGCATCAGAACTGCGAAAATTTTGTGTTTCTCAAGTGTTTCATACTTCCAAACTGCCATATCTCGCGAACGGATTGACCAATCCGCAAAATTTCTGTTGCATCTGAAAGTAGAAACTCGCCCGATTACAACGGGATGCGTACTTTTCCCCTAGGCCGTTCTAGTTATTCGTTTCGAGCATCAGAACAGCGAAAATTTTGAGTTTCTCAAGCGTTTCTTACCTACAAACTGCCATATCTCGCGAACGGATTGACCAATCCGCATAATTTCTGTTGCATCTGAAAGTAGAAACTCGCCCGATTACAACGGTATGCGTACTTTTCCCTAGACCGTTCTAGTTATGCTTGTCGAGCATCAGAACTGCGAAAATTTTGAGTTTCTCAAGCGTTTCTTACCTCCAAACTGCCATATCTCGGGAACGGATTGACTAATCCGCAAAATTTCTGTTGCATCTGAAAGTAGAAACTCGCCCGATTACAACGGAATGCGTACTTTTCCCCTAGGCCGTTCTAGTTATTCGTTTCGAGCGTCAGAACTGCGAAAATTTTGAGTTTCTCAAGCGTCTCTTACCTCCAAACGGCCATATCTCGCGAACGGATTGACCAATCCGCAAAATTTCTGTTGCATCTGAAAGTAGAAACTCGCCCGATTACAACGGTATGCGCACTTTTCCCCTAGTCCGTTCTAGTTATTCGTTTCGAGCATCAGAACTGCGAAAATTTTGAGTTTCTCAAGCGTTTCTTACCTCCAAACTGCCATATCTCGCGAACGGATTGACTAATCCGCAAAATTGCTGTTGCATCTGAAAGTAGAAACTCGCCCGATTACAACGGTATGCGTACTTTTCCCCTAGGCCGTTCTAGTTATTCGTTTCGAGCATCAGAACTGCGAAAATTTTGAGTTTCTCAAACGTTTCTTACTTCCAAACTGCCATATCTCGCGAACGGATTGACCAATCCGCAAAATTTCTGATGCATCTGAAAGTAGAAGCTCGCCCGATTACCACGGTATGCGTACTTTTCCCCTAGGCCGCTCTAGTTATTCGTTTCGAGCATCAGAACTGCGAAAATTTTGTGTTTCTCAATTGTTTCATACTTCCAAACTGCCATATCTCGCGAACGGATTGACCAATCCGCAAAATTTCTGTTGCATCTGAAAGTAGAAACTCGCCCGATTACAACGGTATGCGTACTTTTCCCTAGACCGTTCTAGTTATGCTTGTCCAGCATCAGAACAGCGAAAATTTTGAGTTTCTCAAGCGTTTCTTACCTACAAACTGCCATATCTCGCGAACGGATTGACCAATCCGCATAATTTCTGTTGCATCTGAAAGTAGAAACTCGCCCGATTACAACGGTATGCGTACTTTTCCCCTAGTCCGTTCTAGTTATTCGTTTCGAGCATCAGAACTGCGAAAATTTTGAGTTTCTCAAGCGTTTCTTACCTCCAAACTGCCATATCTCGCGAACGGATTGACCAATCCGCAAAATTTCTGTCGCATCTGAAAGTAGAAACTCGCCCGATTACAACGGTATGCGTACTTTTCCCCTAGTCCGTTCTAGTTATTTGTTTCGAGCATCAGAACTGCGAAAATTTTGAGTTTCTCAAGCGTTTCTTACCTCCAAACTGCCATATATCGCGAACGGATTGACCAATCCGCAAAATTTCTGTTGCCTCTGAAAGTAGAAACTCGTCCGATTACAACGGTATGCGTACTTTTCCCCTAGGCAGTTCTAGTTAATCGTTTCGAGCATCAGAACTGCGAAAATTTTGAGTTTCTCGAGCGTTTCTTACTTCCAAACTGCCATATCTCGCGAACGGATTGACCAATCCGCAAAATTTCTGATGCATCTGAAAGTAGAAGCTCGCCCGATTACCACGGTATGCGTACTTTTACCCTAGGCCGCTCTAGTTATTCGTTTCGAGCATCAGAACTGCGAAAATTTTGTGTTTCTCAATTGTTTCATACATCCAAACTGCCATATCTCGCGAACGGATTGACCAATCCGCAAAATTTCTGTTGCATCTGAAAGTAGAAACTCGCCCGATTACAACGGTATGCGTACTTTTCCCTAGACCGTTCTAGTTATGCTTGTCCAGCATCAGAACTGCGAAAATTTTGAGTTTCTCAAGCGTTTCTTACATCCAAACTGCCATATCTCGGGAACGGATTGACTAATCCGCAAAATTTCTGTTGCATCTGAAAGTAGAAACTCGCCCGATTACAACGGTATGCGTACTTTTCCCCTAGGCCGTTCTAGTTATTCGTTTCGAGCGTCAGAACTGCGAAAATTTTGAGTTTCTCAAGCGTTTCTTACCTCCAAACGGCCATATCTCGCGAACGGATTAACCAATCTGCAAAATTTCTGTTGCATCTGAAAGTAGAATCTCGCCCGATTACAACGGTATGCGCACTTTTCCCCTACTCCGTTCTAGTTATTCGTTTCGAGCATCAGAACTGCGAAAATTTTGAGTTTCTCAAGCGTTTCTTACCTCCAAACTGCCATATCTCGCGAACGGATTGACTAATCCGCAAAATTTCTGTTGCATCTGAAAGTAGAAACTCGCCCGATTACAACGGTATGCGTACTTTTCCCCTAGGCCGCTCTAGTTATTCGTTTCGAGCATCAGAACTGCGAAAATTTTGTGTTTCTCAAGTGTTTCATACTTCCAAACTGCCATATCTCGCGAACGGATTGACCAATCCGCAAAATTTCTGTTGCATCTGAAAGTAGAAACTCGCCCGATTACAACGGGATGCGTACTTTTCCCCTAGGCCGTTCTAGTTATTCGTTTCGAGCATCAGAACAGCGAAAATTTTGAGTTTCTCAAGCGTTTCTTACCTACAAACTGCCATATCTCGCGAACGGATTGACCAATCCGCATAATTTCTGTTGCATCTGAAAGTAGAAACTCGCCCGATTACAACGGTATGCGTACTTTTCCCTAGACCGTTCTAGTTATGCTTGTCGAGCATCAGAACTGCGAAAATTTTGAGTTTCTCAAGCGTTTCTTACCTCCAAACTGCCATATCTCGGGAACGGATTGACTAATCCGCAAAATTTCTGTTGCATCTGAAAGTAGAAACTCGCCCGATTACAACGGAATGCGTACTTTTCCCCTAGGCCGTTCTAGTTATTCGTTTCGAGCGTCAGAACTGCGAAAATTTTGAGTTTCTCAAGCGTCTCTTACCTCCAAACGGCCATATCTCGCGAACGGATTGACCAATCCGCAAAATTTCTGTTGCATCTGAAAGTAGAAACTCGCCCGATTACAACGGTATGCGCACTTTTCCCCTAGTCCGTTCTAGTTATTCGTTTCGAGCATCAGAACTGCGAAAATTTTGAGTTTCTCAAGCGTTTCTTACCTCCAAACTGCCATATCTCGCGAACGGATTGACTAATCCGCAAAATTGCTGTTGCATCTGAAAGTAGAAACTCGCCCGATTACAACGGTATGCGTACTTTTCCCCTAGGCCGTTCTAGTTATTCGTTTCGAGCATCAGAACTGCGAAAATTTTGAGTTTCTCAAGCGTTTCTTACCTCCAAACTGCCATATATCGCGAACGGATTGACCAATCCGCAAAATTTCTGTTGCCTCTGAAAGTAGAAACTCGTCCGATTACAACGGTATGCGTACTTTTCCCCTAGGCAGTTCTAGTTAATCGTTTCGAGCATCAGAACTGCGAAAATTTTGAGTTTCTCAAGCGTTTCTTACTTCCAAACTGCCATATCTCGCGAACGGATTGACCAATCCGCAAAATTTCTGATGCATCTGAAAGTAGAAGCTCGCCCGATTACCACGGTATGCGTACTTTTCCCCTAGGCCGCTCTAGTTATTCGTTTCGAGCATCAGAACTGCGAAAATTTTGTGTTTCTCAATTGTTTCATACTTCCAAACTGCCATATCTCGCGAACGGATTGACCAATCCGCAAAATTTCTGTTGCATCTGAAAGTAGAAACTCGCCCGATTACAACGGTATGCGTACTTTTCCCTAGACCGTTCTAGTTATGCTTGTCCAGCATCAGAACTGCGAAAATTTTGAGTTTCTCAAGCGTTTCTTACCTCCAAACTGCCATATCTCGGGAACGGATTGACTAATCCGCAAAATTTCTGTTGCATCTGAAAGTAGAAACTCGCCCGATTCCAACGGTATGCCTACTTTTCCCCTAGGCCGTTCTAGTTATTCGTTTCGAGCGTCAGAACTGCGAAAATTTTGAGTTTCTCAAGCGTTTCTTACCTCCAAACGGCCATATCTCGCGAACGGATTAACCAATCCGCAAAATTTCTGTTGCATCTGAAAGTAGAAACTCGCCCGATTACAACGGTATGCGCACTTTTCCCCTAGTCCGTTCTAGTTATTCGTTTCGAGCATCAGAACTGCGAAAATTTTGAGTTTCTCAGGCGTTTCTTACCTCCAAACTGCCATATCTCGCGAACGGATTGACCAATCCGCAAAATTTCTGTTGCATCTGAAAGTAGAAACTCGCCCGATTACAACGGTATGCGTACTTTTCCCCTAGGCCGTTCTAGTTATTCGTTTCGAGCATCAGAACTGCGAAAATTTTGAGTTTCTCAAGCGTTTCTTACCTACAAACTGCCGTATCTCGCGAACGGATTGACCAATCCGCAAAATTTCTGTTGCATCTGAAAGTAGAAACTCGCCCGATTACAACGGTATGCGTACTTTTCCCCTAGGCCGTTCTAGTTATTCGTTTCGAGAATCAGAACTGCGAAAATTTTGAGTTTCTCAAGCGTTTCTTTCCTCCAAACTGCCATATATCGCGAATGGATTGACCAATCCGCAAAATTTCTGTTGCATCTGAAAGTAGAAGCTCGCCCGATTACAACGGGATGCGTACTTTTCCCCTAGGCCGTTCTAGTTATTCGTTTCGAGCATCAGAACTGCGAAAATTTTGAGTTTCTGAAGCGTTTCTTACCTCCAAACTGCCATATCTCGCGAACGGATTGACCAATCCGCAAAATTTCTGTTGCATCTGAAAGTAGAAACTCGCCCGATTACAACGGTATGCGTACTTTTCTCCTAGGCCGCTCTAGTTATTCATTTCGAGCATCAGAACTGCGAAAATTTTGTGTTTCTCAAGTGTTTCATACTTCCAAACTGCCATATCTCGCGAACGGATTGACCAATCCGCAAAATTTCTGTTGCATCTGAAAGTAGAAACTCGCCCGATTACAACGGGATGCGTACTTTTCCCCTAGGCCGTTCTAGTTATTCGTTTCGAGCATCAGAACAGCGAAAATGTTGAGTTTCTCAAGCGTTTCTTACCTACAAACTGCCATATCTCGCGAACGGATTGACCAATCCGCATAATTTCTGTTGCATCTGAAAGTAGAAACTCGCCCGATTACAACGGTATGCGTACTTTTCCCCTAGTCCGTTCTAGTTATTCGTTTCGAGCATCAGAACTGCGAAAATTTTGAGTTTCTCAAGCGTTTCTTACCTCCAAACTGCCATATCTCGCGAACGGATTGACCAATCCGCAAAATTTCTGTTGCATCTGAAAGTAGAAACTCGCCCGATTACAACGGTATGCGTACTTTTCCCTTAGTCCGTTCTAGTTATTTGTTTCGAGCATCAGGACTGCGAAAATTTTGAGTTTCTCAAGCGTTTCTTACCTCCAAACTGCCATATATCGCGAACGGATTGACCAATCCGCAAAATTTTTGTTGCCTCTGAAAGTAGAAACTCGTCCGATTACAACGGTATGCGTACTTTTCCCCTAGGCAGTTCTAGTTAATCGTTTCGAGCATCAGAATTGCGAAAATTTTGAGTTTCTCAAGCGTTTCTTACTTCCAAACTGCCATATCTCGCGAACGGATTGACCAATCCGCAAAATTTCTGATGCATCTGAAAGTAGAAGCTCGCCCGATTACCACGGTATGCGTACTTTTCCCCTAGGCCGCTCTAGTTATTCGTTTCGAGCATCAGAACTGCGAAAATTTTGTGTTTCTCAATTGTTTCATACATCCAAACTGCCATATCTCGCGAACGGATTGACCAATCCGCAAAATTTCTGTTGCATCTGAAAGTAGAAACTCGCCCGATTACAACGGTATGCGTACTTTTCCCTAGACCGTTCTAGTTATGCTTGTCCAGCATCAGAACTGCGAAAATTTTGAGTTTCTCAAGCGTTTCTTACATCCAAACTGCCATATCTCGGGAACGGATTGACTAATCCGCAAAATTTCTGTTGCATCTGAAAGTAGAAACTCGCCCGATTACAACGGTATGCGTACTCTTCCCCTAGGCCGTTCTAGTTATTCGTTTCGAGCGTCAGAACTGCGAAAATTTTGAGTTTCTCAAGCGTTTCTTACCTCCAAACGGCCATATCTCGCGAACGGATTAACCAATCCGCAAAATTTCTGTTGCATCTGAAAGTAGAAACTCGCCCGATTACAACGGTATGCGCACTTTTCCCCTAGTCCGTTCTAGTTATTCGTTTCGAGCATCAGAACTGCGAAAATTTTGAGTTTCTCAAGCGTTTCTTACCTCCAAACTGCCATATCTCGCGAACGGATTGACTAATCCGCAAAATTTCTGTTGCATCTGAAAGTAGAAACTCGCCCGATTACAACGGTATTCGTACTTTTCCCCTAGGCCGTTCTAGTTATTCGTTTCGAGCATCAGAACTGTGATAATTTTGAGTTTCTCAACCGTTTCTTACCTCCAAACTGCCATATCTCGCGAACGGATTGACTAATCCGCAAAATTTCTGTTGCATCTGAAAGTAGAAACTCGCCCGATTACAACTGTATGCGTACTTTTCCCCTAGTCCGTTCTAGTTATTCGTTTCGAGCATCAGAACTGCGAAAATTTTGAGTTTCTGAAGCGTTTCTTACCTCCAAACTGCCATATCTCGCGAACGGATTGACCAATCCGCAAAATTTCTGTTGCATCTGAAAGTAGAAACTCGCCCGATTACAACGGTATGCGTACTTTTCCCCTAGGCCGCTCTAGTTATTCGTTTCGAGCATCAGAACTGCGAAAATTTTGTGTTTCTCAAGTGTTTCATACTTCCAAACTGCCATATCTCGCGAACGGATTGACCAATCCGCAAAATTTCTGTTGCATCTGAAAGTAGAAACTCGCCCGATTACAACGGGATGCGTACTTTTCCCCTAGGCCGTTCTAGTTATTCGTTTCGAGCATCAGAACAGCGAAAATTTTGAGTTTCTCAAGCGTTTCTTACCTACAAACTGCCATATCTCGCGAACGGATTGACCAATCCGCATAATTTCTGTTGCATCTGAAAGTAGAAACTCGCCCGATTACAACGGTATGCGTACTTTTCCCTAGACCGTTCTAGTTATGCTTGTCGAGCATCAGAACTGCGAAAATTTTGAGTTTCTCAAGCGTTTCTTACCTCCAAACTGCCATATCTCGGGAACGGATTGACTAATCCGCAAAATTTCTGTTGCATCTGAAAGTAGAAACTCGCCCGATTACAACGGAATGCGTACTTTTCCCCTAGGCCGTTCTAGTTATTCGTTTCGAGCGTCAGAACTGCGAAAATTTTGAGTTTCTCAAGCGTCTCTTACCTCCAAACGGCCATATCTCGCGAACGGATTGACCAATCCGCAAAATTTCTGTTGCATCTGAAAGTAGAAACTCGCCCGATTACAACGGTATGCGCACTTTTCCCCTAGTCCGTTCTAGTTATTCGTTTCGAGCATCAGAACTGCGAAAATTTTGAGTTTCTCAAGCGTTTCTTACCTCCAAACTGCCATATCTCGCGAACGGATTGACTAATCCGCAAAATTGCTGTTGCATCTGAAAGTAGAAACTCGCCCGATTACAACGGTATGCGTACTTTTCCTCTAGGCCGTTCTAGTTATTCGTTTCGAGCATCAGAACTGCGAAAATTTTGAGTTTCTCAAGCGTTTCTTACCTCCAAACTGCAATATATCGCGAACGGATTGACCAATCCGCAAAATTTCTGTTGCCTCTGAAAGTAGAAACTCGTCCGATTACAACGGTATGCGTACTTTTCCCCTAGGCAGTTCTAGTTAATCGTTTCGAGCATCAGAACTGCGAAAATTTTGAGTTTCTCAAGCGTTTCTTACTTCCAAACTGCCATATCTCGCGAACGGATTGACCAATCCGCAAAATTTCTGATGCATCTGAAAGTAGAAGCTCGCCCGATTACCACGGTATGCGTACTTTTCCCCTAGGCCGCTCTAGTTATTCGTTTCGAGCATCAGAACTGCGAAAATTTTGTGTTTCTCAAGTGTTTCATACTTCCAAACTGCCATATCTCGCGAACGGATTGACCAATCCGCAAAATTTCTGTTGCATCTGAAAGTAGAAACTCGCCCGATTACAACGGTATGCGTACTTTTCCCTAGACCGTTCTAGTTATGCTTGTCCAGCATCAGAACTGCGAAAATTTTGAGTTTCTCAAGCGTTTCTTACCTCCAAACTGCCATATCTCGGGAACGGATTGACTAATCCGCAAAATTTCTGTTGCATCTGAAAGTAGAAACTCGCCCGATTACAACGGTATGCCTACTTTTCCCCTAGGCCGTTCTAGTTATTCGTTTCGAGCGTCAGAACTGCGAAAATTTTGAGTTTCTCAAGCGTTTCTTACCTCCAAACGGCCATATCTCGCGAACGGATTAACCAATCCGCAAAATTTCTGTTGCATCTGAAAGTAGAAACTCGCCCGATTACAACGGTATGCGCACTTTTCCCCTAGTCCGTTCTAGTTATTCGTTTCGAGCATCAGAACTGCGAAAATTTTGAGTTTCTCAGGCGTTTCTTACCTCCAAACTGCCATATCTCGCGAACGGATTGACTAATCCGCAAAATTTCTGTTGCATCTGAAAGTAGAAACTCGCCCGATTACAACGGTATGCGTACTTTTCCCCTAGGCCGTTCTAGTTATTCGTTTCGAGCATCAGAACTGTGATAATTTTGAGTTTCTCAACCGTTTCTTACCTCCAAACCGCCATATCTCGCGAACGGATTGACTAATCCGCAAAATTTCTGTTGCATCTGAAAGTAGAAACTCGCCCGATTACAACTGTATGCGTACTTTTCCCCTAGTCCGTTCTAGTTATTCGTTTCGAGCATCAGAACTGCGAAAATTTTGAGTTTCTAAAGCGTTTCTTACCTCCAAACTGCCATATCTCGCGAACGGATTGACCAATCCGCAAAATTTCTGTTGCATCTGAAAGTAGAAACTCGCCCGATTACAACGGTATGCGTACTTTTCCCCTAGGCCGCTCTAGTTATTCGTTTCGAGCATCAGAACTGCGAAAATTTTGTGTTTCTCAAGTGTTTCATACTTCCAAACTGCCATATCTCGCGAACGGATTGACCAATCCGCAAAATTTCTGTTGCATCTGAAAGTAGAAACTCGCCCGATTACAACGGGATGCGTACTTTTCCCCTAGGCCGTTCTAGTTATTCGTTTCGAGCATCAGAACAGCGAAAATTTTGAGTTTCTCAAGCGTTTCTTACCTACAAACTGCCATATCTCGCGAACGGATTGACTAATCCGCAAAATTTCTGTTGCATCTGAAAGTAGAAACTCGCCCGATTACAACGGTATGCGTACTTTTCCCCTAGGCCGTTCTAGTTATTCGTTTCGAGCGTCAGAACTGCGAAAATTTTGAGTTTCTCAAGCGTCTCTTACCTCCAAACGGCCATATCTCGCGAACGGATAGACCAATCCGCAAAATTTCTGTTGCATCTGAAAGTAGAAACTCGCCCGATTACAACGGTATGCGCACTTTTCCTCTAGTCCGTTCTAGTTATTCGTTTCGAGCATCAGAACTGCGAAAATTTTGAGTTTCTCAAGCGTTTCTTACCTCCAAACTGCCATGTCTCGCGAACGGATTGACTAATCCGCAAAATTTCTGTTGCATCTGAAAGTAGAAACTCGCCCGATTACAACGGTATGCGTACTTTTCCCCTAGGCCGTTCTAGTTATTCGTTTCGAGCATCAGAACTGCGAAAATTTTGAGTTTCTCAAGCGTTTCTTACCTACAAACTGCCGTATCTCGCGAACGGATTGACCAATCCGCAAAATTTCTGTTGCATCTGAAAGTAGAAACTCGCCCGATTACAACGGTATGCGTACTTTTCCCCTAGGCCGTTCTAGTTATTCGTTTCGAGAATCAGAACTGCGAAAATTTTGAGTTTCTCAAGCGTTTCTTTCCTCCAAACTGCCATATATCGCGAATGGATTGACCAATCCGCAAAATTTCTGTTGCATCTGAAAGTAGAAGCTCGCCCGATTACAACGGGATGCGTACTTTTCCCCTAGGCCGTTCTAGTTATTCGTTTCGAGCATCAGAACTGCGAAAATTTTGAGTTTCTGAAGCGTTTCTTACCTCCAAACTGCCATATCTCGCGAACGGATTGACCAATCCGCAAAATTTCTGTTGCATCTGAAAGTAGAAACTCGCCCGATTACAACGGTATGCGTACTTTTCTCCTAGGCCGCTCTAGTTATTCATTTCGAGCATCAGAACTGCGAAAATTTTGTGTTTCTCAAGTGTTTCATACTTCCAAACTGCCATATCTCGCGAACGGATTGACCAATCCGCAAAATTTCTGTTGCATCTGAAAGTAGAAACTCGCCCGATTACAACGGGATGCGTACTTTTCCCCTAGGCCGTTCTAGTTATTCGTTTCGAGCATCAGAACAGCGAAAATTTTGAGTTTCTCAAGCGTTTCTTACCTACAAACTGCCATATCTCGCGAACGGATTGACCAATCCGCATAATTTCTGTTGCATCTGAAAGTAGAAACTCGCCCGATTACAACGGTATGCGTACTTTTCCCCTAGTCCGTTCTAGTTATTCGTTTCGAGCATCAGAACTGCGAAAATTTTGAGTTTCTCAAGCGTTTCTTACCTCCAAACTGCCATATCTCGCGAACGGATTGACCAATCCGCAAAATTTCTGTTGCATCTGAAAGTAGAAACTCGCCCGATTACAACGGTATGCGTACTTTTCCCTTAGTCCGTTCTAGTTATTTGTTTCGAGCATCAGGACTGCGAAAATTTTGAGTTTCTCAAGCGTTTCTTACCTCCAAACTGCCATATATCGCGAACGGATTGACCAATCCGCAAAATTTTTGTTGCCTCTGAAAGTAGAAACTCGTCCGATTACAACGGTATGCGTACTTTTCCCCTAGGCAGTTCTAGTTAATCGTTTCGAGCATCAGAACTGCGAAAATTTTGAGTTTCTCAAGCGTTTCTTACTTCCAAACTGCCATATCTCGCGAACGGATTGACCAATCCGCAAAATTTCTGATGCATCTGAAAGTAGAAGCTCGCCCGATTACCACGGTATGCGTACTTTTCCCCTAGGCCGCTCTAGTTATTCGTTTCGAGCATCAGAACTGCGAAAATTTTGTGTTTCTCAATTGTTTCATACATCCAAACTGCCATATCTCGCGAACGGATTGACCAATCCGCAAAATTTCTGTTGCATCTGAAAGTAGAAACTCGCCCGATTACAACGGTATGCGTACTTTTCCCTAGACCGTTCTAGTTATGCTTGTCCAGCATCAGAACTGCGAAAATTTTGAGTTTCTCAAGCGTTTCTTACATCCAAACTGCCATATCTCGGGAACGGATTGACTAATCCGCAAAATTTCTGTTGCATCTGAAAGTAGAAACTCGCCCGATTACAACGGTATGCGTACTCTTCCCCTAGGCCGTTCTAGTTATTCGTTTCGAGCGTCAGAACTGCGAAAATTTTGAGTTTCTCAAGCGTTTCTTACCTCCAAACGGCCATATCTCGCGAACGGATTAACCAATCCGCAAAATTTCTGTTGCATCTGAAAGTAGAAACTCGCCCGATTACAACGGTATGCGCACTTTTCCCCTAGTCCGTTCTAGTTATTCGTTTCGAGCATCAGAACTGCGAAAATTTTGAGTTTCTCAAGCGTTTCTTACCTCCAAACTGCCATATCTCGCGAACGGATTGACTAATCCGCAAAATTTCTGTTGCATCTGAAAGTAGAAACTCGCCCGATTACAACGGTATTCGTACTTTTCCCCTAGGCCGTTCTAGTTATTCGTTTCGAGCATCAGAACTGTGATAATTTTGAGTTTCTCAACCGTTTCTTACCTCCAAACTGCCATATCTCGCGAACGGATTGACTAATCCGCAAAATTTCTGTTGCATCTGAAAGTAGAAACTCGCCCGATTACAACTGTATGCGTACTTTTCCCCTAGTCCGTTCTAGTTATTCGTTTCGAGCATCAGAACTGCGAAAATTTTGAGTTTCTGAAGCGTTTCTTACCTCCAAACTGCCATATCTCGCGAACGGATTGACCAATCCGCAAAATTTCTGTTGCATCTGAAAGTAGAAACTCGCCCGATTACAACGGTATGCGTACTTTTCCCCTAGGCCGCTCTAGTTATTCGTTTCGAGCATCAGAACTGCGAAAATTTTGTGTTTCTCAAGTGTTTCATACTTCCAAACTGCCATATCTCGCGAACGGATTGACCAATCCGCAAAATTTCTGTTGCATCTGAAAGTAGAAACTCGCCCGATTACAACGGGATGCGTACTTTTCCCCTAGGCCGTTCTAGTTATTCGTTTCGAGCATCAGAACAGCGAAAATTTTGAGTTTCTCAAGCGTTTCTTACCTACAAACTGCCATATCTCGCGAACGGATTGACCAATCCGCATAATTTCTGTTGCATCTGAAAGTAGAAACTCGCCCGATTACAACGGTATGCGTACTTTTCCCTAGACCGTTCTAGTTATGCTTGTCGAGCATCAGAACTGCGAAAATTTTGAGTTTCTCAAGCGTTTCTTACCTCCAAACTGCCATATCTCGGGAACGGATTGACTAATCCGCAAAATTTCTGTTGCATCTGAAAGTAGAAACTCGCCCGATTACAACGGAATGCGTACTTTTCCCCTAGGCCGTTCTAGTTATTCGTTTCGAGCGTCAGAACTGCGAAAATTTTGAGTTTCTCAAGCGTCTCTTACCTCCAAACGGCCATATCTCGCGAACGGATTGACCAATCCGCAAAATTTCTGTTGCATCTGAAAGTAGAAACTCGCCCGATTACAACGGTATGCGCACTTTTCCCCTAGTCCGTTCTAGTTATTCGTTTCGAGCATCAGAACTGCGAAAATTGTGAGTTTCTCAAGCGTTTCTTACCTCCAAACTGCCATATCTCGCGAACGGATTGACTAATCCGCAAAATTGCTGTTGCATCTGAAAGTAGAAACTCGCCCGATTACAACGGTATGCGTACTTTTCCCCTAGGCCGTTCTAGTTATTCGTTTCGAGCATCAGAACTGCGAAAATTTTGAGTTTCTCAAGCGTTTCTTACCTCCAAACTGCAATATATCGCGAACGGATTGACCAATCCGCAAAATTTCTGTTGCCTCTGAAAGTAGAAACTCGTCCGATTACAACGGTATGCGTACTTTTCCCCTAGGCAGTTCTAGTTAATCGTTTCGAGCATCAGAACTGCGAAAATTTTGAGTTTCTCAAGCGTTTCTTACTTCCAAACTGCCATATCTCGCGAACGGATTGACCAATCCGCAAAATTTCTGATGCATCTGAAAGTAGAAGCTCGCCCGATTACCACGGTATGCGTACTTTTCCCCTAGGCCGCTCTAGTTATTCGTTTCGAGCATCAGAACTGCGAAAATTTTGTGTTTCTCAAGTGTTTCATACGTCCAAACTGCCATATCTCGCGAACGGATTGACCAATCCGCAAAATTTCTGTTGCATCTGAAAGTAGAAACTCGCCCGATTACAACGGTATGCGTACTTTTCCCTAGACCGTTCTAGTTATGCTTGTCCAGCATCAGAACTGCGAAAATTTTGAGTTTCTCAAGCGTTTCTTACCTCCAAACTGCCATATCTCGGGAACGGATTGACTAATCCGCAAAATTTCTGTTGCATCTGAAAGTAGAAACTCGCCCGATTACAACGGTATGCCTACTTTTCCCCTAGGCCGTTCTAGTTATTCGTTTCGAGCGTCAGAACTGCGAAAATTTTGAGTTTCTCAAGCGTTTCTTACCTCCAAACGGCCATATCTCGCGAACGGATTAACCAATCCGCAAAATTTCTGTTGCATCTGAAAGTAGAAACTCGCCCGATTACAACGGTATGCGCACTTTTCCCCTAGTCCGTTCTAGTTATTCGTTTCGAGCATCAGAACTGCGAAAATTTTGAGTTTCTCAGGCGTTTCTTACCTCCAAACTGCCATATCTCGCGAACGGATTGACTAATCCGCAAAATTTCTGTTGCATCTGAAAGTAGAAACTCGCCCGATTACAACGGTATGCGTACTTTTCCCCTAGGCCGTTCTAGTTATTCGTTTCGAGCATCAGAACAGTGATAATTTTGAGTTTCTCAACCGTTTCTTACCTCCAAACCGCCATATCTCGCGAACGGATTGACTAATCCGCAAAATTTCTGTTGCATCTGAAAGTAGAAACTCGCCCGATTACAACTGTATGCGTACTTTTCCCCTAGTCCGTTCTAGTTATTCGTTTCGAGCATCAGAACTGCGAAAATTTTGAGTTTCTAAAGCGTTTCTTACCTCCAAACTGCCATATCTCGCGAACGGATTGACCAATCCGCAAAATTTCTGTTGCATCTGAAAGTAGAAACTCGCCCGATTACAACGGTATGCGTACTTTTCCCCTAGGCCGCTCTAGTTATTCGTTTCGAGCATCAGAACTGCGAAAATTTTGTGTTTCTCAAGTGTTTCATACTTCCAAACTGCCATATCTCGCGAACGGATTGACCAATCCGCAAAATTTCTGTTGCATCTGAAAGTAGAAACTCGCCCGATTACAACGGGATGCGTACTTTTCCCCTAGGCCGTTCTAGTTATTCGTTTCGAGCATCAGAACAGCGAAAATTTTGAGTTTCTCAAGCGTTTCTTACCTACAAACTGCCATATCTCGCGAACGGATTGACTAATCCGCAAAATTTCTGTTGCATCTGAAAGTAGAAACTCGCCCGATTACAACGGTATGCGTACTTTTCCCCTAGGCCGTTCTAGTTATTCGTTTCGAGCGTCAGAACTGCGAAAATTTTGAGTTTCTCAAGCGTCTCTTACCTCCAAACGGCCATATCTCGCGAACGGATAGACCAATCCGCAAAATTTCTGTTGCATCTGAAAGTAGAAACTCGCCCGATTACAACGGTATGCGCACTTTTCCTCTAGTCCGTTCTAGTTATTCGTTTCGAGCATCAGAACTGCGAAAATTTTGAGTTTCTCAAGCGTTTCTTACCTCCAAACTGCCATATCTCGCGAACGGATTGACTAATCCGCAAAATTTCTGTTGCATCTGAAAGTAGAAACTCGCCCGATTACAACGGTATGCGTACTTTTCCCCTAGGCCGTTCTAGTTATTCGTTTCGAGCATCAGAACTGCGAAAATTTTGAGTTTCTCAAGCGTTTCTTACCTACAAACTGCCGTATCTCGCGAACGGATTGACCAATCCGCAAAATTTCTGTTGCATCTGAAAGTAGAAACTCGCCCGATTACAACGGTATGCGTACTTTTCCCCTAGGCCGTTCTAGTTATTCGTTTCGAGAATCAGAACTGCGAAAATTTTGAGTTTCTCAAGCGTTTCTTTCCTCCAAACTGCCATATATCGCGAATGGATTGACCAATCCGCAAAATTTCTGTTGCATCTGAAAGTAGAAACTCGCCCGATTACAACTGTATGCGTACTTTTCCCCTAGTCCGTTCTAGTTATTCGTTTCGAGCATCAGAACTGCGAATATTTTGAGTTTCTGAAGCGTTTCTTACCTCCAAACTGCCATATCTCGCGAACGGATTGACCAATCCGCATAATTTCTGTTGCATCTGAAAGTAGAAACTCGCCCGATTACAACGGTATTCGTACTTTTCCCCTAGTCCGTTCTAGTTATTCGTTTCGAGCATCAGAACTGCGAAAATTTTGAGTTTCTCAAGCGTTTCTTACCTCCAAACTGCCATATCTCGCGAACGGATTGACTAATCCGCAAAATTTCTGTTGCATCTGAAAGTAGAAACTCGCCCGATTACAACGGTATGCGTACTTTTCCCCTAGTCCGTTCTAGTTATTCGTTTCGAGCATCAGAACTGCGAAAATTTTGAGTTTCTCAAGCGTTTCTTACCTCCAAACTGCCATATATCGCGAACGGATTGACCAGTCCGCAAAATTTCTGTTGCATCTGAAAGTAGAAACTCGCCCGATTACAACGGTATGCGTACTTTTCCCCTAGGCCGTTATAGTTATTCGTTTCGAGCATCAGAACTGTGAAAATTTTGAGTTTCTCAACCGTTTCTTACATCCAAACTGCCATATCTCGCGAACGGATTGACCAATCCGCAAAATTTCTGTTGCATCTGAAAGTAGAAACTCGCCCGATTACAACGGTATGCGTCCTTTTCCCCTAGACCGTTCTAGTTATGCTTGTCGAGCATCAGAACTGCAAAAATTTTGAGTTTCTCAAGCGTTTCTTACCTCCAAACTGCCATATCTCGCGAACGGATCGACTAATCCGCAAAATTACTGATGCATCTGAAAGTAGCAACTCGCCCGACTACAACGGTATGCGTACTTTTCCCCTAGGCCGTTCTGGTTATTCGTTTCGAGCATCAGAACTGCGAAAATTTTGAGTTTCTCAAGCGTTTCTTACCTCCAAATTGCCATATCTCGCGAACGGATTGACCAGTCCGCAAAATTTCTGTCGCATCTGAAAGTAGAAACTCGCCCGATTACAACGGTATGCGTACTTTTCCCCTAGACCGTTCTAGTTATGATTGTCGAGCATCAGAACTGCGAAGATTTTGAGTTTCTCAAGTGTTTCTTACCTCCAAACTGCCATATCTCGCGAACGGATTGACCAATCCGCAAAATTTCTGTTGCATCTGAAAGTAGAAACTCGCCCGATTACAACGGTCTGCGTACTTTTCCCCTAGGCCGTTGTAGTTATACGTTTCAAGCATGAGAACTGCGAAAATTTTGGGTTTCCCAAGCGTTGCTTACCTCCAAACTGCCATATCTCGCGAACGGATTGACCAATCCGCAAAATTTCTGTTGCATCTGAAAGTAGAAACTCGCCCGATTACAACCGTATGCGTACTTTTGCCCTAGGCCGTTCTAGTTATTCGTTTCGAGCATCATAACTGCGAAAATGTTGAGTTTCTCGAGCGTTTCTTACCCACAAACTACCATATCTCGCGAACGGATTGACCAATCCGCAAAATTTCTGTTGCATCTGAAAGTAGAAACTCGCCCGATTACAAAGGTATGCGTACTTTTCCCCTAGGCCGTTCTGGTTATTCGTTTCGAGCATCAGAACTGCGAAAATTTTGAGTTTCTCAAGCGTTTCTTACCTACAAACTGCCATATCTCGCGAACGGATTGACCAATCCGCAAAATTTCTGTTGCATCTGAAAGTAGAAACTCGCCCGATTACAACGGTATGCGTACTTTTCCCCTAGACCGTTCTAGTTATGATTGTCGAGCATCAGAACTGCGAAAATTTTGAGTTTCTCAAGCGTTTCTTACATCCAAATTGCCATATCTCGCGAACGGATTGACCAGTCCGCAAAATTTCTGTTGCATCTGAAAGTAGAAACTCGCCCGATTACAACGGTATGCGTACTTTTCCCCTAGGCCGTTGTAGTTATTCGTTTCGAGCATGAGAACTGCGAAAATTTTGGGTCTCTCAAGCGTTGCTTACCTCCAAACTGTCATATCTTGCGAACGGATTGACCAATCCGCAAAATTTCTGTTGCATCTGAAAGTAGAAACTCGCCCGATTACAACGGTATGCGTACTTTTCCCCTAGTCCGTTCTAGTTATTCGTTTCGAGCATCAGAACTGCGAAAATTTTGAGTTTCTCAAGCGTTTCTTACCTCCAAACTGCCATATCTCGCGTACGGATTGACCAATCCGCAAAATTTCTGTTGCATCTGAAAGTAGAAACTCGCCCGATTACAACGGTATGCGTACGTTTCCCCAAGTCCGTTGTAGTTATTCGTTTCGAGCATGAGAACTTCGAAAATTTTGAGTTTCTCAAGCGTTGCTTACCTCCAAACTGCCATATCTCGCGAACGGATTGACCGATCCGCAAAATTCCTGTTGCATCTGAAAGTAGAAACTCGCCCGATTTCAACGGTATGCGTACTTTTCCCCTAGACCGTTCTAGTTATGCTTGTCGAGCATCAGAACTGCGAAAATTTTGAGTTTCTCAAGCGTTTCTTACCTCCAAACTGCCATATCTCGCGAACGGATTGACTAATCCGCAAAATTTCTGTTGCATCTGAAAGTAGAAACTCGCCCGCTTACAACGGTATGCGTACTTTTCCCCTAGGCCGTTCTAGTTATTCGTTTCGAGCATCAGAACTGCGAAAATTTTGAGTTTCTCAAGCGTTTCTTACCTACAAACTGCCATATCTCGCGAACGGATTGACCAATCCTCAAAATTTCTGTTGCATCTGAAAGTAGAAACTCGCCCGATTACAACGGTATGCGTACTTTTCCCCTAGGCCGTTCTGGTTATTCGTTTCGAGTATCAGAACTGTGATAATTTTGAGTTTCTCGACCGTTTCTTGCCTCCAAACTGCCATATCTCTCGAACGGATTGACCAATCCGCAAAATTTCTGTTGCATCTGAAAGTAGAAACTCGCCCGATTACAACGGTATGCGTACGTTTCCCCAAGTCCGTTCTAGTTATGCTTGTCGAGCATCAGAACTGTGAAAATTTTGAGTTTCTCAACCGTTTCTTACCTCCAAACTGCCATATCTCGCGAACGGATTGACCAATCCGCAAAATTTCTGTTGCATCTGAAAGTAGAAACTCGCCCGATTACAACGGTATGCGTACTTTTCCCCTAGGCCGTTCTGGTTATTCGTTTCGAGCATCAGAACTGTGAAAATTTTGAGTTTCTCAACCGTTTCTTACCTCCAAACTGCCATATCTCGCGAACGGATTGACCAATCTGCAAAATTTCTGTTGCATCTGAAAGTAGAAACTCGCCCGATTACAACGGTATGCGTCCTTTTCCCCTAGACCGTTCTAGTTATGCTTGTCGAGCATCAGAACTGCGAAAATTTTGAGTTTCTCAAGCATTTCTTACCTCCAAACTGCCATATCTCGCGAACGGATCGACTAATCCGCAAAATTACTGATGCATCTGAAAGTAGCAACTCGCCCGACTACAACGGTATGCGTACTTTTCCCCTAGGCCGTTCTGGTTATTCGTTTCGAGCATCAGAACTGCGAAAATTTTGAGTTTCTCAAGCGTTTCTTACCTCCAAATTGCCATATCTCGCGAACGGATTGACCAGTCCGCAAAATTTCTGTCGCATCTGAAAGTAGAAACTCGCCCGATTACAACGGTATGCGTACTTTTCCCCTAGACCGTTCTAGTTATGATTGTCGAGCATCAGAACTGCGAAGATTTTGAGTTTCTCAAGTGTTTCTTACCTCCAAACTGCCATATCTCGCGAACGGATTGACCAATCCGCAAAATTTCTGTTGCATCTGAAAGTAGAAACTCGCCCGATTACAACGGTCTGCGTACTTTTCCCCTAGGCCGTTGTAGTTATACGTTTCAAGCATGAGAACTGCGAAAATTTTGGGTTTCCCAAGCGTTGCTTACCTCCAAACTGCCATATCTCGCGAACGGATTGACCAATCCGCAAAATTTCTGTTGCATCTGAAAGTAGAAACTCGCCCGATTACAACCGTATGCGTACTTTTGCCCTAGGCCGTTCTAGTTATTCGTTTCGAGCATCATAACTGCGAAAATGTTGAGTTTCTCGAGCGTTTCTTACCCACAAACTACCATATCTCGCGAACGGATTGACCAACCCGCAAAATTTCTGTTGCATCTGAAAGTAGAAACTCGCCCGATTACAAAGGTATGCGTACTTTTCCCCTAGGCCGTTCTGGTTATTCGTTTCGAGCATCAGAACTGCGAAAATTTTGAGTTTCTCAAGCGTTTCTTACCTACAAACTGCCATATCTCGCGAACGGATTGACCAATCCGCAAAATTTCTGTTGCATCTGAAAGTAGAAACTCGCCCGATTACAACGGTATGCGTACTTTTCCCCTAGGCCGTTGTAGTTATTCGTTTCGAGCATGAGAACTGCGAAAATTTTGAGTTTCTCAAGCGTTTCTTACCTCCAAACTGCCATATCTCGCGAACGGATCGACTAATCCGCAAAATTACTGATGCATCTGAAAGTAGCAACTCGCCCGACTACAACGGTATGCGTACTTTTCCCCTAGGCCGTTCTGGTTATTCGTTTCGAGCATCAGAACTGCGAAAATTTTGAGTTTCTCGACCGTTTCTTGCCTCCAAACTGCCATATCTCTCGAACGGATTGACCAATCCGCAAAATTTCTGTTGCATCTGAAAGTAGAAACTCGCCCGATTACAACGGTATGCGTACGTTTCCCCAAGTCCGTTGTAGTTATTCGTTTCGAGCATGAGAACTTCGAAAATTTTGAGTTTCTCAAGCGTTGCTTACCTCCAAACTGCCATATCTCGCGAACGGATTGACCGATCCGCAAAATTCCTGTTGCATCTGAAAGTAGAAACTCGCCCGATTTCAACGGTATGCGTACTTTTCCCCTAGACCGTTCTAGTTATGCTTGTCGAGCATCAGAACTGCGAAAATTTTGAGTTTCTCAAGCGTTTCTTACCTCCAAACTGCCATATCTCGCGAACGGATTGACTAATCCGCAAAATTTCTGTTGCATCTGAAAGTAGAAACTCGCCCGCTTACAACGGTATGCGTACTTTTCCCCTAGGCCGTTCTAGTTATTCGTTTCGAGCATCAGAACTGCGAAAATTTTGAGTTTCTCAAGCGTTTCTTACCTACAAACTGCCATATCTCGCGAACGGATTGACCAATCCTCAAAATTTCTGTTGCATCTGAAAGTAGAAACTCGCCCGATTACAACGGTATGCGTACTTTTCCCCTAGGCCGTTCTGGTTATTCGTTTCGAGTATCAGAACTGTGATAATTTTGAGTTTCTCGACCGTTTCTTGCCTCCAAACTGCCATATCTCTCGAACGGATTGACCAATCCGCAAAATTTCTGTTGCATCTGAAAGTAGAAACTCGCCCGATTACAACGGTATGCGTACGTTTCCCCAAGTCCGTTCTAGTTATGCTTGTCGAGCATCAGAACTGTGAAAATTTTGAGTTTCTCAACCGTTTCTTACCTCCAAACTGCCATATCTCGCGAACGGATTGACCAATCCGCAAAATTTCTGTTGCATCTGAAAGTAGAAACTCGCCCGATTACAACGGTATGCGTACTTTTCCCCTAGGCCGTTCTGGTTATTCGTTTCGAGCATCAGAACTGTGAAAATTTTGAGTTTCTCAACCGTTTCTTACCTCCAAACTGCCATATCTCGCGAACGGATTGACCAATCCGCAAAATTTCTGTTGCATCTGAAAGTAGAAACTCGCCCGATTACAACGGTATGCGTCCTTTTCCCCTAGACCGTTCTAGTTATGCTTGTCGAGCATCAGAACTGCGAAAATTTTGAGTTTCTCAAGCGTTTCTTACCTCCAAACTGCCATATCTCGCGAACGGATCGACTAATCCGCAAAATTACTGATGCATCTGAAAGTAGCAACTCGCCCGACTACAACGGTATGCGTACTTTTCCCCTAGGCCGTTCTGGTTATTCGTTTCGAGCATCAGAACTGCGAAAATTTTGAGTTTCTCAAGCGTTTCTTACCTCCAAATTGCCATATCTCGCGAACGGATTGACCAGTCCGCAAAATTTCTGTCGCATCTGAAAGTAGAAACTCGCCCGATTACAACGGTATGCGTCCTTTTCCCCTAGACCGTTCTAGTTATGCTTGTCGAGCATCAGAAGTGCGAAAATTTTGAGTTTCTCAAGCGTTTCTTACCTCCAAACTGCCATATCTCGCGAACGGATCGACTAATCCGCAAAATTACTGATGCATCTGAAAGTAGCAACTCGCCCGACTACAACGGTATGCGTACTTTTCCCCTAGGCCGTTCTGGTTATTCGTTTCGAGCATCAGAACTGCGAAAATTTTGAGTTTCTCGACCGTTTCTTGCCTCCCAACTGCCATATCTCTCGAACGGATTGACCAATCCGCAAAATTTCTGTTGCATCTGAAAGTAGAAACTCGCCCGATTACAACGGTATGCGTACGTTTCCCCAAGTCCGTTGTAGTTATTCGTTTCGAGCATGAGAACTTCGAAAATTTTGAGTTTCTCAAGCGTTGCTTACCTCCAAACTGCCATATCTCGCGAACGGATTGACCGATCCGCAAAATTTCTGTTGCATCTGAAAGTAGAAACTCGCCCGATTACAACGGTATGCGTCCTTTTCCCCTAGACCGTTCTAGTTATGCTTGTCGAGCATCAGAACTGCGAAAATTTTGAGTTTCTCAAGCGTTTCTTACCTCCAAACTGCCATATCTCGCGAACGGATCGACTAATCCGCAAAATTACTGATGCATCTGAAAGTAGCAACTCGCCCGACTACAACGGTATGCGTACTTTTCCCCTAGGCCGTTCTGGTTATTCGTTTCGAGCATCAGAACTGCGAAAATTTTGAGTTTCTCAAGCGTTTCTTACCTCCAAATTGCCATATCTCGCGAACGGATTGACCAGTCCGCAAAATTTCTGTCGCATCTGAAAGTAGAAACTCGCCCGATTACAACGGTATGCGTCCTTTTCCCCTAGACCGTTCTAGTTATGCTTGTCGAGCATCAGAACTGCGAAAATTTTGAGTTTCTCAAGCGTTTCTTACCTCCAAACTGCCATATCGCGCGAACGGATTGACTAATCCGCAAAATTTCTGTTGCATCTGAAAGTAGAAACTCGCCCGCTTACAACGGTATGCGTACTTTTCCCCTAGGCCGTTCTAGTTATTCGTTTCGAGCATCAGAACTGCGAAAATTTTGAGTTTCTCAAGCGTTTCTTACCTACAAACTGCCATATCTCGCGAACGGATTGACCAATCCTCAAAATTTCTGTTGCATCTGAAAGTAGAAACTCGCCCGATTACAACGGTATGCGTACTTTTCCCCTAGGCCGTTCTGGTTATTCGTTTCGAGTATCAGAACTGTGATAATTTTGAGTTTCTCGACCGTTTCTTGCCTCCAAACTGCCATATCTCTCGAACGGATTGACCAATCCGCAAAATTTCTGTTGCATCTGAAAGTAGAAACTCGCCCGATTACAACGGTATGCGTACGTTTCCCCAAGTCCGTTCTAGTTATGCTTGTCGAGCATCAGAACTGTGAAAATTTTGAGTTTCTCAACCGTTTCTTACCTCCAAACTGCCATATCTCGCGAACGGATTGACCAATCCGCAAAATTTCTGTTGCATCTGAAAGTAGAAACTCGCGCGATTACAACGGTATGCGTACTTTTCCCCTAGGCCGTTCTGGTTATTCGTTTCGAGCATCAGAACTGTGAAAATTTTGAGTTTCTCAACCGTTTCTTACCTCCAAACTGCCATATCTCGCGAACGGATTGACCAATCCGCAAAATTTCTGTTGCATCTGAAAGTAGAAACTCGCCCGATTACAACGGTATGCGTCCTTTTCCCCTAGACCGTTCTAGTTATGCTTGTCGAGCATCAGAACTGCGAAAATTTTGAGTTTCTCAAGCGTTTCTTACCTCCAAACTGCCATATCTCGCGAACGGATCGACTAATCCGCAAAATTACTGATGCATCTGAAAGTAGCAACTCGCCCGACTACAACGGTATGCGTACTTTTCCCCTAGGCCGTTCTGGTTATTCGTTTCGAGCATCAGAACTGCGAAAATTTTGAGTTTCTCAAGCGTTTCTTACCTCCAAATTGCCATATCTCGCGAACGGATTGACCAGTCCGCAAAATTTCTGTCGCATCTGAAAGTAGAAACTCGCCCGATTACAACGGTATGCGTACTTTTCCCCTAGACCGTTCTAGTTATGATTGTCGAGCATCAGAACTGCGAAGATTTTGAGTTTCTCAAGTGTTTCTTACCTCCAAACTGCCATATCTCGCGAACGGATTGACCAATCCGCAAAATTTCTGTTGCATCTGAAAGTAGAAACTCGCCCGATTACAACGGTCTGCGTACTTTTCCCCTAGGCCGTTGTAGTTATACGTTTCAAGCATGAGAACTGCGAAAATTTTGGGTTTCCCAAGCGTTGCTTACCT
>NW_027479463.1:0-118873 GCF_051014685.1 Ptiloglossa arizonensis
ACGTTATACGTTATACGTTATACGTTATACGTTATACGTGAAACGTTATACGTTATACGTTATACGTTATTCGTTATACGTTATACGTTATGCGTTATACGTTATACGTTATACGTTATACGTTATACGTTATACGTTATACGTTATACGTTATACGTAATACGTTATACGTTATACGTTATACGTTACATGCTATACGTTATACGTTATACGTTATACGTTGTTCGTTATACGTTATACGTTATACGTTGTACGTTATACGTTATTAGTTATACGTTACATGCTATACGTTGTACGTTATACGTTATACGTTATACGTTATACGTCATACGTTATACGTTATACGTTATACGTTATACGTTATACGTTATACGTTATACGTCATACGTTATACGTCATACGTTATACGTTATACGTTATACGATATACGTTATACGTTATACGTTATACGTTATACGTTATACGTTATACGTTATACGTTGTACGTTATACGTTATACGTTGTACGTTACACGTTATACGTTATGCGTTATACGTTATACGTTATACGTAATTCGTAATACGTTATACCTGATACGTTATACGTTCTACGTTATACGTTATACGTTATACGTTATGCGTTATACGTTATACGTTATACGTTATACGTTATACGTTATACGTTATACGTTATACGTTATACGTTATACGTTATACGTTATACGTTATACGTTATACGTTATTGGTTATACGTTATACGTTATACGTTATACGTTATACGTTATACGTTATACGTTATACGTTATACGTTATACGTTATACGTAATTCGTAATACGTTATACCTGATACGTTATACGTTCTACGTTATACGTTATACGTTATTCGTTATAAGTTATACGTAATACGTGATAAGTTATACGTTATACGTAATACGTTATTCTTTATACGTTATACGTTATACGTTATACGTCATACGTTATACGTTATACGTTATACGTTATACGTTATACGTTATACGTGATAAGTTATACGTTACATGCTATACGTTATACGTTATACGTTATACGTTGTACGTTATACGTTATACGTTATACGTTATACGTTATACGTTATACGTCATACGTTATACGTCATACGTCATTCGTTATACGTTATACGTTATACGTTATACGTTATACGTTATACGTTATACGTTATTCTTTATACGTTATACGTTATACGTTATACGTTATACATCATACGTTATACGTTATACGTTATACGTTATACGTTATACGTTATACGTTATACGTGAAACGTTATACGTTATACGTTATACGTTATTCGTTATACGTTATACGTTATGCGTTATACGTTATACGTTATACTTTATACGTTATACGTTATACGTTATACGTTATACGTTATACGTAATACGTTATACGTTATACGTTATACGTTATACGTTATACGTTATACGTTATACGTAATACGTTAGACGTTATACGTTATACGTTATACGTTATACCTTATAAGTTATACGTCATAAGTTATACGATACACGTTATACGTTATACGTTATACGTTACATGCTATACGTTATACGTTATACGTTATACGTTATACGTTACACGTTATACGTTATACGTTATACGTTATACGTTATACGTTATACGTTATACGTTATACGTTATACGTTATACGTTATACGTTATACGTTATACGTTATACGTTATACGTTATACGTTATACGTTATACGTTATACGTTATACGTTATACGTTATACGTTATACGTTATACGTCAAAGGTTATACGTTATACGTTATACGTTATGCGTTATACGTTATACGTTATACGTTATACGTTATACGTTATACGTTATACGTTATTCGTTATACGTTATACGTTATGCGTTATACGTTATACGTTATACGTTATACGTTATACGTTATACGTTATACGTTATACGTTATACGTTATACGTTATACGTTATACGTTATACGTTATACGTGATAAGTTATACGTTACATGCTATACGTTATACGTTATACGTTATACGTTATACGTTATACGTTATACGTTATACGTTATACGTTATACGTTATACGTTATACGTTAGACGTTATACGTTATACGTTACACGTTATGCGTTATACGTTATACGTTATACGTTATACGTTATACGTTATACGTTATACGTTATACGTTATACGTTATACGTTATACGTTATACGTTATACGTTATACGTTATACGTTATACGTTATACGTTATACGTTATACGTAATAAGTTATACGTTACATGCTATACGTTATACGTTATACGTTATACGTTGTACTTTGTACGTTATACGTTATAAGTTATACGTTATACGTTATACGTCATACGTTATACGTCATACGTTATTCGTTATACGTTATACGTTGTACGTTATACGTTATACGTTATACGTTATTCTTTATACGTTATACGTTATACGTTATACGTTATACGTCATACGTTATTCTTTATACGTTATACGTTATACGTTATACGTTATACGTCATACGTTATACGTTATACGTTATGCGTTATACGTTATACGTTATACGTTATACGTTATACGTTATACGTTATACGTTATACGTTATACGTTATTCTTTATACGTTATACGTTATACGTTATACGTTATACGTCATACGTTATACGTTATACGTCATACGTTATACGTTATACGGCATACGTTATACGTTATACGTTATACGTTATACGTTATACGTCATAGGTTATACGTTATACGTTATGCGTTGTACGTTATACGTTATACGTTATACGTTATACGTTATACGTTATACGTTATACGTTATACGTAATTCGTAATACGTTATACCTGATACGTTATACGTTCTACGTTATACGTTATACGTTATACGTTATACGTTATACGTTATACGTGATAAGTTATACGTTATACGTTATACGTTATTCTTTATACGTTATACGTTATACGTTATACGTTATACGTCATACGTTATACGTTATACGTTATACGTTATACGTTATACGTTATACGTTATACGTTATACGTTATACGTTATACGTTATACGTTAGACGTTATACGTTATACGTTATACGTTATACGTTATACGTTATACGTTATTCGTTATACGTTATATGTTATACGTTATACGTCATTCGTTATACGTTATACGTTATACGTTATACGTCATACGTTATGCGTTATACGTTATACGTTATACGTTATACGTTAGACGTTATACGTTATACGTTATACGTTATACGTTATACGTTATACGTTATACGTTATACGTTATACGTTATACGTTATACGTTATACGTTATACGTTATACGTTATACGTTATACGTTATACGTTATACGTTATACGTTATACGTTATACGTTATACGTTATACGTTATACGTTATACGTTATACGTTATACGTTATACGTTATACGTTATACGTTATACGTTATACGTTATACGTTATACGTTATACGTTATACGTTATACGTTATACGTTATACGTTATACGTTATACGTTATACGTTGTACGATATACGTTATACGTTATACGTTATACGTTATACGTTATACGTTATACGTAATTCGTAATACGTTATACCTGATACGTTATACGTTCTACGTTCTACGTTATACGTTATACTTTATACGTTATACGTTATACGTGATAAGTTATACGTTATACGTTATACGTTCTACGTTCTACGTTATACGTTATACTTTATACGTTATACGTTATACGTGATAAGTTATACGTTATACGTTATACGTTATTCTTTATACGTTATACGTTATACGTTATACGTTATACGTTATACGTTATACGTTATACGTTATACGTTATACGTTATACGTTATACGATATACGTTATACGTTATACGTTAGACGTTATACGTTATACGTTATACGTTAGACGTTATACGTTATACGTTATACGTTATACGTTATACGTTATACGTTATACGTTATACGTTATACGTTATACGTTATACGTTATACGTTATGAGTTATACGTTATTCGTTATATGTTATACGTTATACGTGATACGTTATACGTTACATGCTATACGTTATACGTTATACGTTATACGTTGTACGTTATACGTTATATAGTACGTTATACGTTATACGTTATACGTTGTACGTTATACGTTATACGTCATACGTTATACGTTATACGTTATACGTCATACGTTATACGTCATACGTTATTCGTTATACGTTATACGTTATACGTTATACGTTATACGTTATACGTTATACGTTATACGTTATACGTTATACGTTATTCTTTATACGTTATACTTTATACGTTATACGTTATACGTCATACGTTATACGTTATACGTTATACGTTATACGTTATACGTTATACGTTATACGTGAAACGTTATACGTTATACGTTATACGTTATACGTTATACGTTATACGTTATACGTTATACGTTATACGTTATACGTTATTCGTTACACGTTATACGTTATACGTTATTCGTTATACGTTATACGTTATACGTTATACGTTATACGTTATACGTTATACGTTATACGTAATACGTTATACGTTATACGTTATACGTTATACGTTATACGTTATACGTTATACGTTATACGTTAGACGTTATACGTTATACGTTATACGTTATACGTTATACGTTATACGTTATACGTCATACGTTATTCGTTATACGTTATACGTTATACGTTATACGTTATACGTTATACGTTATACGTTATACGTTATACGTTATACGTTATTCTTTATACGTTATACTTTATACGTTATACGTTATACGTCATACGTTATACGTTATACGTTATACGTTATACGTTATACGTTATACGTTATACGTGAAACGTTATACGTTATACGTTATACGTTATACGTTATACGTTATACGTTATACGTTATACGTTATACGTTATTCGTTACACGTTATACGTTATACGTTATTCGTTATACGTTATACGTTATACGTTATACGTTATACGTTATACGTTATACGTTATACGTTATACGTTATACGTTATTCGTTACACTTTATACGTTATACGTTATTCGTTATACGTTATACGTTATACGTTGTACGTTATACGTTATACGTTATACGTAATACGTTATACGTTATACGTTATACGTTATACGTTATACGTTATACGTTATACGTTATACGTTATACGTTATACGTTAGACGTTATACGTTATACGTTATACGTTATACGTTATACGTTATACGTTATACGTTATACGTTATACGTTATACGTTATACGTTATACGTCATACGTCATACGTTATACGTTATACGTTATACGTCATACGTTATTCGTTATACGTTATACGTTATACGTTATACGTTATACGTTATACGTTATACGTTATACGTTATACGTTATACGTTATACGTTATACGTTATTCTTTATACGTTATACTTTATACGTTATACGTTATACGTCATACGTTATACGTTATACGTTATACGTTATACGTTATACGTTATACGTTATACGTGAAACGTTATACGTTATACGTTATACGTTATACGTTATACGTTATACGTTATACGTTATACGTTATACGTTATACGTTATTCGTTACACGTTATACGTTATACGTTATTCGTTATACGTTATACGTTATACGTAATACGTTATACGTTATAGGTTATACGTTATACGTTATACGTTATACGTCATACGTTATACGTTATACGTTATACGTTATGCGTTATACGTTATAGGTTATACGTTATACGTTATACGTTATACGTTATACGTTATACGTTATACGTTATACGTTATACGTTATACGTTATACGTTATACGTTAGACGTTATACGTTATACGTTACACGTTATGCGTTATACGTTATACGTTATACGTTATACGTTATACGTTATACGTTATACGTTATACGTTATACGTTATACGTTATACGTTATACGTTATACGTTATACGTTATACGTTATACGTTATACGTTATACGTTATACGTTATACGTTATACGTTATACGTAATAAGTTATACGTTACATGCTATACGTTATACGTTATACGTTATACGTTGTACTTTGTACGTTATACGTTATAAGTTATACGTTATACGTTATACGTCATACGTTATACGTCATACGTTATTCGTTATACGTTATACGTTGTACGTTATACGTTATACGTTATACGTTATTCTTTATACGTTATACGTTATACGTTATACGTTATACGTCATACGTTATACGTTATACGTTATACGTTATACTTTATACGTTATACGTTATACGAAATATGTAATACGTAATGCGTTTTACGATATTCGTTATACGTTCTTCGTTACACGTTATACGTTATACGTTTTGCGTTATACGTTTTACGTTATTCGTGATACGTTATACGTTATACGTTATACGTTATACGTTATACGTTATACGGTATACGTTATACGTTATACGTTATACGTTATACGCTATACGTTATATGTTATACGCTATACGTTATACGTAATATGCAATGCTTCATACGTTTTACGTTATTCGTTATACGTTTTTCGTTACAAGTTATACGTTATACGTTATACGTTATAAGTTATATGTCATAAGTTATACGATACATGTTATACGTTATACGAAATATGTAATACGTAATACGTTTTACGATATTCGTTATACGTTCTTCGTTACACGTTAGACGTTATACGTTATGCGTTATACGTATTACGTTATTCGTGATACGTTATGCGTTATACGTTATACGTTATACGGCATACGTTATACGTTATACGTTATACGTTATACGTTATACGTTATACGTTATACGTTATACGTTATATGTTATACGTTATACGTTATACGTTATACGTTACATGCTATACGTTATACGTTATACGTTATACGTTACACGTTATACGTTATACGTTATACGTTATACGTTATACGTTATACGTTATACGTTATACGTAATACGTTATACGTTATACGTTATACGTTAAACGTTATACGTTATACGTTATACGTTATACGTTATACGTTGTACGATATACGTTATACGTTATACGTTGTACGTTATACGTTATACGTTATACGTTATACGTTATACGTTATACGTTATACGTTATACGTTATACGTTATACGTTATACGTTATACGTTATACGTTATACGTTATACGTTGTACGATATACGTTATACGTTATACGTTATACGTTATACGTTATACGTTATACGTAATTCGTAATACGTTATACCTGATACGTTATACGTTCTACGTTCTACGTTATACGTAATTCGTAATACGTTATACCTGATACGTTATACGTTCTACGTTATACGTTATACGTTATACGTTATACGTTATACGTTATACGTGATAAGTTATACGTTATACGTTATACGTTATTCTTTATACGTTATACGTTATACGTTATACGTTATACGTCATACGTTATACGTTATACGTTATACGTTATACGTTATACGTTATACGTTATACGTTATACGTTATACGTTATACGTTATACGTTAGACGTTATACGTTATACGTTATACGTTATACGTTATACGTTATACGTAATTCGTTATACGTTATATGTTATACGTTATACGTCATTCGTTATACGTTATACGTTATACGTTATACGTCATACGTTATGCGTTATACGTTATACGTTATACGTTATACGTTAGACGTTATACGTTATACGTTATACGTTATACGTTATACGTTATACGTTATACGTTATACGTTATACGTTATACGTTATACGTTATACGTTATACGTTATACGTTATACGTTATACGTTATACGTTATACGTTATACGTTATACGTTATACGTTATACGTTATACGTTATACGTTATACGTTATACGTTATACGTTATACGTTATACGTTATACGTTATACGTTAGACGTTATACGTTATACGTTATACGTTAGACGTTATACGTTATACGTTATACGTTATACGTTATACGTTATACGTTATTCGTTATACGTTATATGTTATACGTTATACGTCATTCGTTATACGTTATACGTTATACGTTATACGTCATACGTTATGCGTTATACGTTATACGTTATACGTTATACGTTAGACGTTATACGTTATACGTTATACGTTATACGTTATACGTTATACGTTATACGTTATACGTTATACGTTATACGTTATACGTTATACGTTATACGTTATACGTTATACGTTATACGTTATACGTTATACGTTATACGTTATACGTTATACGTTATACGTTATACGTTATACGTTATACGTTATACGTTATACGTTATACGTTATACGTTATACGTTATACGTTATACGTTATACGTTATACGTTATACGTTATACGTTATACGTTATACGTTATACGTTATACGTTATACGTTATACGTTATACGTTATACGTTATACGTTATACGTTATACGTTGTACGATATACGTTATACGTTATACGTTATACGTTATACGTTATACGTTATACGTAATTCGTAATACGTTATACCTGATACGTTATACGTTCTACGTTCTACGTTATACGTTATACTTTATACGTTATACGTTATACGTGATAAGTTATACGTTATACGTTATACGTTCTACGTTCTACGTTATACGTTATACTTTATACGTTATACGTTATACGTGATAAGTTATACGTTATACGTTATACGTTATTCTTTATACGTTATACGTTATACGTTATACGTTATACGTTATACGTTATACGTTATACGTTATACGTTATACGTTATACGTTATACGATATACGTTATACGTTATACGTTATACGTTATACGTTATACGTTATACGTTATACGTTATACGTTATACGTTATACGTTATACGTTATGAGTTATACGTTATTCGTTATATGTTATACGTTATACGTGATAAGTTATACGTTACATGCTATACGTTATACGTTATACGTTATACGTTGTACGTTATACGTTATATAGTACGTTATACGTTATACGTTATACGTTGTACGTTATACGTTATACGTCATACGTTATACGTTATACGTTATACGTCATACGTTATACGTCATACGTTATTCGTTATACGTTATACGTTATACGTTATACGTTATACGTTATACGTTATACGTTATACGTTATACGTTATACGTTATTCTTTATACGTTATACTTTATACGTTATACGTTATACGTCATACGTTATACGTTATACGTTATACGTTATACGTTATACGTTATACGTTATACGTGAAACGTTATACGTTATACGTTATACGTTATACGTTATACGTTATACGTTATACGTTATACGTTATACGTTATTCGTTACACGTTATACGTTATACGTTATTCGTTATACGTTATACGTTATACGTTATACGTTATACGTTATACGTTATACGTTATACGTAATACGTTATACGTTATACGTTATACGTTATACGTTATACGTTATACGTTATACGTTATACGTTAGACGTTATACGTTATACGTTATACGTTATACGTTATACGTTATACGTTATACGTCATACGTTATTCGTTATACGTTATACGTTATACGTTATACGTTATACGTTATACGTTATACGTTATACGTTATACGTTATACGTTATTCTTTATACGTTATACTTTATACGTTATACGTTATACGTCATACGTTATACGTTATACGTTATACGTTATACGTTATACGTTATACGTTATACGTGAAACGTTATACGTTATACGTTATACGTTATACGTTATACGTTATACGTTATACGTTATACGTTATACGTTATTCGTTACACGTTATACGTTATACGTTATTCGTTATACGTTATACG
This sequence comes from Ptiloglossa arizonensis, assembly GCF_051014685.1. Classification (NCBI taxonomy): domain Eukaryota; kingdom Metazoa; phylum Arthropoda; class Insecta; order Hymenoptera; family Colletidae; genus Ptiloglossa; species Ptiloglossa arizonensis. The sequence continues at coordinate 9,793 of NW_027479463.1, forward strand.
TTATACGTTATACGTTATACGTTATACGTTATACGTTATACGTTATACGTTATACGTTATTCGTTACACTTTATACGTTATACGTTATTCGTTATACGTTATACGTTATACGTTATACGTTATACGTTATACATTATACGTAATACGTTATACGTTATACGTTATACGTTATACGTTATACGTTATACGTTAGACGTTATACGTTATACGTTATACGTTATACGTTATACGTTATACGTTATACGTTATACGTTATACGTTATACGTTATACGTTATACGTCATACGTCATACGTTATACGTTATACTTTATACGTCATACGTTATTCGTTATACGTTATACGTTATACGTTATACGTTATACGTTATACGTTATACGTTATACGTTATACGTTATACGTTATACGTTATACGTTATTCTTTATACGTTATACTTTATACGTTATACGTTATACGTCATACGTTATACGTTATACGTTATACGTTATACGTTATACGTTATACGTTATACGTGAAACGTTATACGTTATACGTTATACGTTATACGTTATACGTTATACGTTATACGTTATACGTTATACGTTATACGTTATTCGTTACACGTTATACGTTATACGTTATTCGTTATACGTTATACGTTATACGTAATACGTTATACGTTATACGTTATACGTTATACGTTATACGTTATACGTCATACGTTATACGTTATACGTTATACGTTATGCGTTATACGTTAGACGTTATACGTTATACGTTACACGTTATGCGTTATACGTTATACGTTATACGTTATACGTTATACGTTATACGTTATACGTTATACGTTATACGTTATACGTTATACGTTATACGTTATACGTTATACGTTATACGTTATACGTTATACGTTATACGTTATACGTTATACGTTATACGTTATACGTAATAAGTTATACGTTACATGCTATACGTTATACGTTATACGTTATACGTTGTACTTTGTACGTTATACGTTATAAGTTATACGTTATACGTTATACGTCATACGTTATACGTCATACGTTATTCGTTATACGTTATACGTTGTACGTTATACGTTATACGTTATACGTTATTCTTTATACGTTATACGTTATACGTTATACGTTATACGTCATACGTTATACGTTATACGTTATACGTTATACTTTATACGTTATACGTTATACGAAATATGTAATACGTAATGCGTTTTACGATATTCGTTATACGTTCTTCGTTACACGTTATACGTTATACGTTTTGCGTTATACGTTTTACGTTATTCGTGATACGTTATACGTTATACGTTATACGTTATACGTTATACGTTATACGGTATACGTTATACGTTATACGTTATACGTTATACGCTATACGTTATATGTTATACGCTATACGTTATACGTAATATGCAATGCTTCATACGTTTTACGTTATTCGTTATACGTTTTTCGTTACAAGTTATACGTTATACGTTATACGTTATAAGTTATATGTCATAAGTTATACGATACATGTTATACGTTATACGAAATATGTAATACGTAATACGTTTTACGATATTCGTTATACGTTCTTCGTTACACGTTATACGTTATACGTTATGCGTTATACGTATTACGTTATTCGTGATACGTTATGCGTTATACGTTATACGTTATACGGCATACGTTATACGTTATACGTTATACGTTATACGTTATACGTTATACGTTATACGTTATATGTTATACGTTATACGTTATACGTTATACGTTACATGCTATACGTTATACGTTATACGTTATACGTTACACGTTATACGTTATACGTTATACGTTATACGTTATACGTTATACGTTATACGTTATACGTAATACGTTATACGTTATACGTTATACGTTAAACGTTATACGTTATACGTTATACGTTATACGTTATACGTTGTACGATATACGTTATACGTTATACGTTGTACGTTATACGTTATACGTTATACGTTATACGTTATACGTTATACCTTATACGTTATACGTTATACGTCATACGTTATACGTCATACGTTATTCGTTATACGTTATACGTTATACGTTATACGTTATACGTTATACGTTATTCTTTATACGTTATACGTTATACGTTATACGTTATACGTCATACGTTATACGTTATACGTTATACGATATACGTTATACGTTATACGTTATACGTTATACGTTATACGTAATTCGTAATACGTTATACCTGATACGTTATACGTTCTACGTTATACGTTATACGTTATACGTTATACGTTATACGTTATACGTGATAAGTTATACGTTATACGTTATACGTTATTCTTTATACGTTATACGTTATACGTTATACGTTATACGTAATAAGTTATACGTTACATGCTATACGTTATACGTTATACGTTATACGTTGTACTTTGTACGTTATACGTTATAAGTTATACGTTATACGTTATACGTCATACGTTATACGTCATACGTTATTCGTTATACGTTATACGTTGTACGTTATACGTTATACGTTATACGTTATTCTTTATACGTTATACGTTATACGTTATACGTTATACGTCATACGTTATACGTTATACGTTATACGTTATACTTTATACGTTATACGTTATACGAAATATGTAATACGTAATGCGTTTTACGATATTCGTTATACGTTCTTCGTTACACGTTATACGTTATACGTTTTGCGTTATACGTTTTACGTTATTCGTGATACGTTATACGTTATACGTTATACGTTATACGTTATACGTTATACGGTATACGTTATACGTTATACGTTATACGTTATACGCTATACGTTATATGTTATACGCTATACGTTATACGTAATATGCAATGCTTCATACGTTTTACGTTATTCGTTATACGTTTTTCGTTACAAGTTATACGTTATACGTTATACGTTATAAGTTATATGTCATAAGTTATACGATACATGTTATACGTTATACGAAATATGTAATACGTAATACGTTTTACGATATTCGTTATACGTTCTTCGTTACACGTTATACGTTATACGTTATGCGTTATACGTATTACGTTATTCGTGATACGTTATGCGTTATACGTTATACGTTATACGGCATACGTTATACGTTATACGTTATACGTTATACGTTATACGTTATACGTTATACGTTATATGTTATACGTTATACGTTATACGTTATACGTTACATGCTATACGTTATACGTTATACGTTATACGTTACACGTTATACGTTATACGTTATACGTTATACGTTATACGTTATACGTTATACGTTATACGTAATACGTTATACGTTATACGTTATACGTTAAACGTTATACGTTATACGTTATACGTTATACGTTATACGTTGTACGATATACGTTATACGTTATACGTTGTACGTTATACGTTATACGTTATACGTTATACGTTATACGTTATACCTTATACGTTATACGTTATACGTCATACGTTATACGTTATACGTAATTCGTAATACGTTATACCTGATACGTTATACGTTCTACGTTATACGTTATACGTTATGCGTTATACGTTATACGTTATACGTTATACGTTATACGTTATACGTTATACGTTATACGTTATACGTTATACGTTATACGTTATATGTTATACGTTATACGTTATACGTTATACGTTACATGCTATACGTTATACGTTATACGTTATACGTTACACGTTATACGTTATACGTTATACGTTATACGTTATACGTTATACGTTATACGTTATACGTAATACGTTATACGTTATACGTTATACGTTAAACGTTATACGTTATACGATATACGTTATACGTTATACGTTATACGTTATACGTTATACGTAATTCGTAATACGTTATACCTGATACGTTATACGTTATGCGTTATACGTTATACGTTATACGTTATACGTTATACGTTATACGTTATACGTTATACGTTGTACGATATACGTTATACGTTATACGTCATACGTTATACGTTATACGTAATTCGTAAAACGTTATACCTGATACGTTATACGTTCTACGTTATACGTTATACGTTATACGTTATACGTTATACGTTATACGTGATAAGTTATACGTTATACGTTATACGTTATTCTTTATACGTTATACGTTATACGTTATACGTTATACGTCATACGCTATACGTTATACTTTATACGTTATACGTTATACGTTATACGTTATACGTTATACGTTATACGTTATGCGTTATACGTTAGACGTTATACGTTATACGTTATACGTTATACGTTATACGTTATACGTTATACGTTATACGTTATACGTTGTACGTTATACGTTATACGTTATACGTTATACGTTATACGTTATACGTAATTCGTAATACGTTATACCTGATACGTTATACGTTCTACGTTATACGTTATACGTTATACGTTATACGTTATACGTTATACGTTATACGTGATAAGTTATACGTTATACGTTATACGTTATTCTTTATACGTTATACGTTATACGTTATACGTTATACGTCATACGTTATACGTTATACGTTATACGTTATACGTTATACGTTATACGTTATACGTTATACGTTATACGTTATGCGTTATACGTTAGACGTTATACGTTATACGTTATACGCTATACGTTATACGTTCTACGTTATACGTTATACGTTGTACGTTATACGTTATACGTTATACGTTATACGTTATACGTTATACCTTATACGTTATACGTTATACGTCATACGTTATACGTCATACGTTATTCGTTATACGTTATACGTTATACGTTATACGTTGTACGTTATACGTTATACGTTATTCTTTATACGTTATACGTTATACGTTATACGTTATACGTCATACGTTATACGTTATACGTTATACGATATACGTTATACGTTATACGTTATACGGTATACGTTATACGTAATTCGTAATACGTTATACCTGATACGATATACGTTCTACGTTATACGTTATACGTTATACGTTATACGTTATACGTTATACGTTATACGTTATACGTGATAAGTTATACGTTATACGTTATACGTTATTCTTTATACGTTATACGTTATACGTTATACGTTATACGTCATACGTTATACGTTATACGTTATACGTTATACGTTATACGTTATACGTTATACGTTATACGTTATACGTTATACGTTATGCGTTATACGTTAGACGTTATACGTTACACGTTATACGTTATACGTTATACGTTATACGTTATACGTTATACGTTATACGTTATACGTTATACGTTATACGTTATACGTTATACGTGATAAGTTATACGTTACATGCTATACGTTATACGTTATACGTTATACGTTGTACGTTATACGTTATACGTTATACGTTATACGTTATACGTTATACCTTATACGTTATACGTTACACGTCATACGTTAGACGTCATACGTTATTCGTTATACGTTATACGTTATACGTTATACGTTATACGTTATACGTTATTCTTTATACGTTATACGTTACACGTTATACGTTATACGTCATACGTTATACGTTATACGTTATACGATATACGTTATACGTTATACGTTATACGTTATACGTTATACGTAATTCGTAATACGTTATACCTGATACGATATACGTTCTACGTTATACGTTATACGTTATACGTTATACGTTATACGTTATACGTGATAAGTTATACGTTATACGTTATACGTTATTCTTTATACGTTATACGTTATACGTTATACGTTATACGTCATACGTTATACGTTATACGTTATACGTTATACGTTATACGTTATACGTTATACGTTATACGTTATACGTTATGCGTTATACGTTAGACGTTATACGTTATACGTTATACGTTATACGTTATACGTTATACGTTATACGTTATACGTTATACGTTATACGTTATACGTGATAAGTTATACGTTACATGCTATACGTTATACGATATACGTTATACGTTGTACGTTATACGTTATACGTTATACGTTATACGTTATACGTTATACGTTATACGTTAAACGTTATACGTTATACGTTATACGTTATACGTCATAGGTTATACGTTATACGTTATACGTTATGCGTTATACGTTATACGTTATACGTTATACGTTATACGTTATACGTTATACGTTGTACGATATACGTTATACGTTATACGATATACGTTATACGTTATACGTAATTCGTAATACGTTATACCTGATACGTTATACGTTCTACGTTATACGTTATACGTTATACGTTATACGTTATACGTTATACGTGATAAGTTATACGTTATACGTTATACGTTATTCTTTATACGTTATACGTTATACGTTATACGTTATACGTCATACGTTATACGTTATACGTTATACGATATACGTTATACGTTATACGTTATACGTTATACGTTATACGTTATACGTTATACGTTATACGTGATAAGTTATACGTTACATGCTATACGTTATACGTTATACGTTATACGTTATACGTTATACGTTATACGTTATACGTTATGCGTTATACGTTAGACGTTATACGTTATACGTCATACGTTATACGTTATACGTTATACGTTATACGTTATACGTTATACGTTATACGTTATACGTTATACGTCATACGTTATACGTTATACGTCATACGTTATACGTTATACGTTATACGTTATACGTTATACGTTATACGTTATACGTTATACGTTATACGTTATACGTTATACGTTATACGTTAAACGTTATACGTTATACGTTATACGTTATACGTTATACGTTATACGTCATAGGTTATACGTTATACGTTATACGTTATGCGTTATACGTTATACGTTATACGTTATACGTTATACGTTATACGTTATACGTTGTACGATATACGTTATACGTTATACGTTATACGTTATACGTTATACGTAATTCGTAATACGTTATACCTGATACGTTATACGTTATACGTTATACGTTATACGTAATTCGTAATACGTTATACCTGATACGTTATACGTTCTACGTTATACGTTATACGTTATACGTTATACGTTATACGTTATACGTTATACGTGATAAGTTATACGTTATACGTTATACGTTATCCTTTATACGTTATACGTTATACGTTATACGTTATACGTCATACGTTATACGTTATACGTTATACGTTATACGTCATACGTTATACGTTATACGTTATACGTTATACGTTATGCGTTATACGTTAGACGTTATACGTTATACGTTATACGCTATACGTTATACGTTATACGTTATACGTTATACGTTGTACGTTATACGTTATACGTTATACGTTATACGTTATACGTTATACCTTATACGTTATACGTTATACGTCATACGTTATACGTCATACGTTATTCGTTATACGTTATACGTTATACGTTATACGTTATACGTTATACGTTATACGTTATTCTTTATACGTTATACGTTATACGTTATACGTTATACGTCATACGTTATACGTTATACGTTATACGATATACGTTATACGTTATACGTTATACGTTATACGTTGTACGTTATACGTTATACGTCATACGTTATACGTTATACGTTATACGTCATACGTTATACGTTATACGTCATACGTTATACGTTATACGTTATACGTTATACGTCATACGTTATACGTTATACGTTATACGATATACGTTATACGTTATACGTTATACGTTATACGTTATACGTAATTCGTAATACGTTATACCTGATACGATATACGTTCTACGTTATACGTTATACGTTATACGTTATACGTTATACGTTATACGTGATAAGTTATACGTTATACGTTATACGTTATTCTTTATACGTTATACGTTATACGTTATACGTTATACGTCATACGTTATACGTTATACGTTATACGTTATACGTTATACGTTATACGTTATACGTTATACGTTATACGTTATGCGTTATACGTTAGACGTTATACGTTATACGTTATACGTTATACGTTATACGTTATACGTTATACGTTATACGTTATACGTTATACGTTATACGCGATAAGTTATACGTTACATGCTATACGTTATACGTTATACGTTATACGTTGTACGTTATACGTTATACGTTATACGTTATACGTTATACGTAATTCGTAATACGTTATACCTGATACGATATACGTTCTACGTTATACGTTATACGTTATACGTTATACGTTATACGTTATACGTGATAAGTTATACGTTATACGTTATACGTTATACGTTATACGTTATACGTGAAACGTTATACGTTATACGTTATACGTTATACGTTATTCGTTACACGTTATACGTTACACGTTATTCGTTATACGTTATACGTTATACGTTATACGTTATACGTTATACGTCATACGTTATACGTTATACGTTATACGATATACGTTATACGTTATACGTTATACGTTATACGTTATACGTAATTCGTAATACGTTATACCTGATACGATATACGTTCTACGTTATACGTTATACGTTATACGTTATACGTTATACGTTATACGTGATAAGTTATACGTTATACGTTATACGTTATTCTTTATACGTTATACGTTATACGTTATACGTTATACGTTATACGTTATACGTTATACGTTATACGTTATACGTTATACGTTATACGTTATACGTTATACGTTATACGTTATACGTTATACGTTATACGTTATACGTTATACGTTATACGTTATACGTGAAACGTTATACGTTATACGTTATACGTTATACGTTATTCGTTACACGTTATACGTTACACGTTATACGTCATACGCTATACGTTATACGTTATACGTGATAAGTTATACGTTATACGTTATACGTTATTCTTTATACGTTATACGTTATACGTTATACGTTATACGTCATACGTTATACGTTATACGTTATACGTTATACGTTATACGGTATACGTTATACGTTATACGTTATACGTTATGCGTTATACGTTAGACGTTATACGTTATACGTTATACGTTATACGTTATACGTTATACGTTATACGTTATTCTTTATACGTTATACGTTATACGTTATACGTTATACGTCATACGTTATACGTTATACGTTATACGATATACGTTATACGTTATACGTTATACGTTATACGTTGTACGTTATACGTTATACGTCATACGTTATACGTTATACGTTATACGTCATACGTTATACGTTATACGTCATACGTTATACGTTATACGTTATACGTTATACGTCATACGTTATACGTTATACGTTATACGATATACGTTATACGTTATACGTTATACGTTATACGTTATACGTTATACGTAATTCGTAATACGTTATACCTGATACGATATACGTTCTACGTTATACGTTATACGTTATACGTTATACGTTATACGTTATACGTGATAAGTTATACGTTATACGTTATACGTTATTCTTTATACGTTATACGTTATACGTTATACGTTATACGTCATACGTTATACGTTATACGTTATACGTTATACGTTATACGTTATACGTTATACGTTATACGTTATACGTTATGCGTTATACGTTAGACGTTATACGTTATACGTTATACGTTATACGTTATACGTTATACGTTATACGTTATACGTTATACGTTATACGTTATACGCGATAAGTTATACGTTACATGCTATACGTTATACGTTATACGTTATACGTTGTACGTTATACGTTATACGTTATACGTTATACGTTATACGTTATACGTTGTACGTTATACGTTATACGTCATACGTTATACGTTATACGTTATACGTCATACGTTATACGTTATACGTCATACGTTATACGTTATACGTTATACGTTATACGTTATACGTTATACGTTATACGTTATACGTTATACGTTATACGTTATACGTTATACGTTATACGTTATACGTTATACGTTATACGTTATACGTTATACGTTATACGTTATACGTTATACGTTATACGTTATACGTGATAAGTTATACGTTACATGCTATACGTTATACGTTATACGTTATACGTTGTACGTTATACGTTATACGTTATAAGTTATACGTTATACGTTATACGTCATTTTTTTTTTTTTTTTTTTTTTATTAACGTGGGGGAAATCTTCGAAAGACCCCCCCGCCGCCTGGGGAGGGGCGGGGGGAGTGTGGGATTCCCCGCGCCCGGAAGGAAACCCATCGGGCGCGGGACCTACCCACTAAAACCCACCACGGTGGCCATCCTCGCACTATGCAGGGGGAGCACCTGGGACCGAAGACATCATAACATCAGGTGCTCCCCCGTGCAGGGCTCTCGCGCCCGTGTCCTCCCGTTCCAGGGAAGGGAGGGGGTACTTCACCCTCCCTTCCCTGTTTTCTCCTCGGCGCTCTGGCGCCCGACGTCGGAGCAGGGCCACACTGCTCCGACGTCCCACTCCCGGGGGCCGCCCGAGGGCGGCCGCGAGTCCCACACTCGCGACCGCCCACGGCCCCCATAGCCGCGCCGGAGGCACGGCCCTGGGACCGTGCCGTCGGCGCGGCCGCACCCCGGCTCGTACGCTCCCGAGGGCGGCTCTGGCCTCTCCGCCCTCGAGAGCGTCGCCGTCCCTTATTCCTCCCTCCCCTCAGACGACGGGCGGTGGCACGAGCCTCAAGGGCTACGCACCCCCGCCCGCCGCTCTCAGGGTGGCCTCCCCAGCCCTTCCGGAGGCCCACCCGCCCCCGGCCTCGGACGAGGCCTCGCTCGCGGTCTCCCGCTCTCGCGAATGCGGCTCGCGGCCTCCTTCCGCGAGATTACCTCCTCGCAGAAGGAGGCCACGGCCCGCCACTTCGTCTCGCTGCCGAGCATGGCCTGTACCACGCCCGGCAGCGATAGGTCCGCCCCAATCACGGCCGTGAGGACACGGCGCTCCACCCCCCAGGCCGGACACACCTCGAGGGTGTGTTGCGCCGTGTCCTCGTCCGCTGGACAGTGCCAGCAGCGCGCCGCCTCTTCCACACCGATCCGGCACAGGTACTGACCGAAGCATCCTTGCCCGGACAGCACCTGCACCAACCGGTAGGTGAGTGAGCCGAAGCGCCTACCCAGCCACTCAAACAGGACCGGCCGGATAGCCCGGACAGTCCTCTGGCCGAACAACGGCTCGGCCAGCCGCTGCTGCCAAAGCTGCAGCATGGACTCCCGGGCCTGGCGCCTCAGGGCCTCCACCTCGCAGCCCGCCAGGACCACCCCATCCTCGCGGGCGCGCATGCGGCCCTCGTAGAAAGCCGCATGCGCGCCCGCGATCAAGTCCGCCGGGGGTAGCCCTGACAGGACGCTCGCCGCCTCATACGAAACGGTCCGGTACCCCCGGGCGATCCGCAGTGCAAGCCGCCTTTGAACCCGGCGCAGCAATACCTTGCTGCGCCGGGAGGCGGCCAGGTCGCCCGCCCAAACGGGGGCCCCGTATAGGGCCACCGAGTGGACCATTCCCGCGTAGAGGCGGCGAACCCGGTCACTCGGGCCCCGCAGGTTGGGGAGGATACGGCCCAAAGCGCCAACTATCCTCTCCAACCGCGGGGCCAGGGCCCGGAAATGGCCCTCGAAGCGCCAGTGGCTGTCGAGGTGAAGTCCCAGATATTTCATCTGAGACCTCACCTCGACGTCTGTCTCACCCACCCGGATCAGGGGGGGAGGCGGCTCTCCCCGGGGTCTATACATCCCGAGTACCTCGGTTTTGTGGAGAGCCACCTCCAAACCGATCCCCCTGATCCGGGAGACGACGCGCCGGACACCGTCCTCGGCGGCCCGAACAGCCCCCCTCCAGTCCCCCCCGACGGCCAACAACAAGGTGTCGTCCGCGTAACATGTCAGACTGACGCCGTCGGGGAGGTCTTCGGCCCGCAGGACGGTGTCGTACCCGAGGTTCCACAGCAGGGGTCCTAACACCGACCCCTGCGGAACCCCGGAGTACACCGCTCTCCTCTCCGTCCCGCACCGGCCCGGATACTCGATCCACCTGTCGCGGAGGTAGTCCTCGACGACTGCCCTAAGGTAGGCGGGGACTCGATGTTCCTCAAGCCCCCGCCTAATCGCCGCCCAGGGTAGGGTGTTAAACGCATTGGCGATGTCCAAGGACACCGCCAATGCCACCCCACCCCGGGAGACCGCCGAGGCCGAGAGGGACCGGACGCGTCGAATCGCGTCGATCGTCGACCGGCCCTCCCGGAACCCGAACTGGCACTCCGCCAGCCCGGGCCCACCCCGCGACAGGTGCCCGACGATGCGGGCCGCCACGACTCTTTCTAGGAGCTTGCCCACATCGTCGAGCAGGCAAATCGGCCGGTACGCTGACGGAGAGTCCGCGGGCCTACCCTCTTTCCGGAGGAGGACCATTCGGGCCACCTTCCATGCGGAGGGGAATCGCCCGGCCTCCAGGCAGCGGTCGAATAGCTCCCGGAGGCCGTCACCCAGGACGTCCGCGGCCAAGACCAAGACTCGGCCGGGCACTCCCGAAGGACCCGGGGCAGTATCCTTCGCCCCGAGTCTTCGGATGGCCGCGGCTAGCTCCCCAGCCGAGACCCCCAGCTCCGCGGACCAGGTGGTCGGGTCCGCAGAGGGACGTGGCCCGCTCTCCCCCACGATCGGGAAGAGCGTGTCGACCACGTCCCTCAAGAGCTGGGGGTCGAGACCCTCGGTGATCGGGGGCGCCCATGGCCGGAGTTTATTCAGAACTATCCGGTATGGGCGCCCCCATGGATCCCGCTCGAGGGTCTCGAGGAGCTCCTTCCAGCTCTGGGCCTTGGCCCGTTTGATGGCGACCTGCAGAGCCCTCTTTCCCGCGCGATAGGACTCGTACAGTTCCGCCGCCCTAGCCCGCGCGCCGTCGTTGCCGTTCCGTCCGGCCCGACGACGCGCGCGGGTGTACTGGCGTCGGGCCCGGACGCATGCTGTCCGCAATTCCCCGATTTCGCCCGACCACCAGTACACCGCCCGACGAGGAGACCGCGGCCCGGCCCGGGGCATCGCCGCGTCGCAAATGCGCGCGACGGCGCTCCCGAGCCGAGCCACGGCCCCCTCCAGGTCGGGCAGCCTGGTCTCCCGTCGAGGCCAGGTTTCGGCCAGAGCGGCCGCCACCAGGACGTCCTTGTCAAGGCGCCGAAGCGCCCATCTGCGTGGTGGTGGTGGGGCGCTACCCGCTCCCGGGCGGAGGTGTCGGTGCGGGGCCGCGGCGGCCTCGGGGGAGGTCAAGACCACGCGGATATACCGGTGGTCCGATAATGTCTCCTCCCCCACCACCACGTCCCACCCGGACACCATACGCGCGGCGCCGGGGGATCCAAACGTCAAATCCACTATGGACCCTCCCCCGCGCCGCACGCACGTCAGCTCCGACCCCCGGTTAATCAACCGGAGGTCGAAGCCCGCCGCCCAGTCGCCCAGAGCCTCGCCCCTCCGATTGGTCCTGGGGGACCCCCATGCCACAGACCAGGCATTGAAGTCCCCCAGGACCAGCACCGGCCGGGGCGCAATCCTTGTGAGGCACGCCCCCACCCCGGCCAAGTACTGCTCGAAGGCAGCAAGGCCGCAGTTGGGCGAAACGTAGCACCCCACCACGGCGACTCCCCCCCACTGGACGGCGACGAATCCCGCCCCGTTCTCCAGTAAGGAGAACGGAGGGGACCCGTCACCGCCCTGCCACACAGCCGCCACCAAGCCGGCCGCATCCCCCATCCAATGCGGATGGTCGGGGACGCGGTACGGCTCGGCGGCGACTGCCAGACCACCCCCCCACTCCGCCAGCGTCTGACACATCAGGTCCTGCGCTGCACGGCAGTGGTTGAGGTTGGCCTGCAGGAGGAGGCGGGGAGCCATTATTTGATGGCCTCCTCACCGCCTCCTGGTGGCACCTCCGTGAGGACGGCGGCGGGGCCGATGTCCACCTCCATCGCGGACACCAACGCCGTCGCCGCCTCCGACCTCTTCCTTGCGACCGTCGCGTCGGTCGCGGCCAGGTCCGCGGGCGCCGCGGCGCTCGCAGCTGGGGCCGCTCTCACCGGCGCCGGGAGCGGCCCCGGCGCCCCTCTCCTCTGCCCTCGTCGGGATGGGGGGGTACATTGCTTCCCCCCCATTCGGTGCGCGGCTGGTCTCCCCATGTCCGCACACAGCGGGCACTTGGGGGCCGCCGCGCAGTGGCTCGCGCGGTGGCCTTCGGCACCGCAGCGGTAACAAGTACCGCTGCGGTCCACCGCGGAGGTGCACCGCTGCCTGACATGGCCCGTCTCCAGACAGCGGTAGCACTGGAGTGGGCGTTGGGCGAGGACCTCGATCCTCGCCGACACCCACCCCACCACGATCCTCCCGACTGCTTCTAACTTCCGGGCAGCCGGAAGAGGGCACCGTGCCCACACCGCTCCCAGGCCGGTGGAGGACCGCCGGACCTCCCCGGTCCGGATGTCCCCCTCAGAGCAGCCACCGGCCTGGGCCAGCGCCCTGGCCACCTCCTCCCGGGTGACCGAGTCGTCCAGCCCACAAACGCGCAGCTCCGCGCTCTTTGTGGGCCGGGCGACCCTGACACCCCGGGGTGCCAAGGCCTCGCCCAGCTTTTCGGCCAGTCGGTCCGCCCTGGCTGCGTTGTCGGGGCCGCTCACGCGCAGCATGAGCGCCCCCGTCACCGCCCATCTCGGGCGGACCGACTCGATGGCGAGTGCGGCCAAGGATATCTTTTCCTTGGCCGCTGCCATCACCTCCCCGTAGGAGACGCCCCCCCCCTCCGGGACGGTCAGCATGACTGCTGCCGTTGAAGGGGGGCGTCCCAGACGGGGCTTCGCCCTCCCCGCCTTTCCGTCCCTCTTCGGGGCAACCGGCGGGGGAGGCGGCGGCACCCGGGCCGCCCTCCTCGCCGTCCTTCCCGCCCTTCGGCCCAGGACCTCGGTCCACAAGGGACCGGATGGGGGCGGCGGCGGAGGCATTTGTGCCCCCGCCGTCGCCCCCACCACGGCACCCTTGCCCTTCGTCTTTGCCGCAGGGCCCGGAACCGCGATGGTCCCCCCCTGCGGTCCCCCGCCCCCCGGTTGTTTCCCGGGCCCGGACGTTATACGTCATACGTTATACATCATACGTTATTCGTTATACGTTATACGTTATACGTTATACGTTATACGTTATACGTTATACGGTATACGTTATACGTTATACGTTATACGTTATACGTTATACGTTATACGTTATACGTTATACGTTATACGTTATACGTTATACGTTATACGTTATACGTTATACGTTATACGTTATACGTTATACGTTATACGTTATACGTTAAACGTTATACGTTATACGTTATACGTTATACGTCATAGGTTATACGTTATACGTTATACGTTATGCGTTATACGTTATACGTTATACGTTATACGTTATACGTTATACGTTATACGTTAAACGTTATACGTTATACGTTATACGTTATACGTCATAGGTTATACGTTATACGTTATACGTTATGCGTTATACGTTATACGTTATACGTTATACGTTATACGTTATACGTTATACGTTGTACGATATACGTTATACGTTATACGTTATACGTTATACGTTATACGTAATTCGTAATACGTTATACCTGATACGTTATACGTTCTACGTTATACGTTATACGTTATACGTTATACGTTATACGTTATACGTTATACGTGATAAGTTATACGTTATACGTTATACGTTATTCTTTATACGTTATACGTTATACGTTATACGTTATACGTCATACGTTATACGTTATACGTTATACGTTATACGTCATACGTTATACGGTATACGTTATACGTTATACGCTATACGTTATATGTTATACGCTATACGTTATACGTAATATGTAATGCTTCATACGTTTTACGTTATTCGTTATACGTTTTTCGTTACAAGTTATACGTTATACGTAATACGTTATAAGTTATATGTCATAAGTTATACGATACATGTTATACGTTATACGAAATATGTAATACGTAATACGTTTTACGATATTCGTTATACGTTCTTCGTTACACGTTATACGTTATACGTTATGCGTTATACGTATTACGATATTCGTGATACGTTATACGTTATACGTTATACGTTATACGTTATACGGCATACGTTATACGTTATACGTTATACGTTATACGTTATACGTTATACGTTATACGTTATACGTTATACGTTATACGTTATACGTTATACGTTATACGTTGTACGTTATACGTTATACGTTATACGTTATACGTTATACGTTATACGTTATACGTTATACGTTATACGTTATACGTTATACGTTAAACGTTATACGTTATACGTTATACGTTATACGTCATAGGTTATACGTTATACGTTATACGTTATGCGTTATACGTTATACGTTATACGTTATACGTTATACGTTATACGTTATACGTTGTACGATATACGTTATACGTTATACGTTATACGTTATACGTTATACGTAATTCGTAATACGTTATACCTGATACGTTATACGTTCTACGTTATACGTTATACGTTATACGTTATACGTTATACGTTATACGTGATAAGTTATACGTTATACGTTATACGTTATTCTTTATACGTTATACGTTATACGTTATACGTTATACGTCATACGCTATACGTTATACGTTATACGTGATAAGTTATACGTTATACGTTATACGTTATTCTTTATACGTTATACGTTATACGTTATACGTTATACGTCATACGTTATACGTTATACGTTATACGTTATACGTCATACGTTATACGTTATACGTTATACGTTATACGTTATGCGTTATACGTTAGACGTTATACGTTATACGTTATACGCTATACGTTATACGTTATACGTTATACGTTATACGTTGTACGTTATACGTTATACGTTATACGTTATACGTTATACGTTATACCTTATACGTTATACGTTATACGTCATACGTTATACGTCATACGTAATTCGTTATACGTTATACGTTATACGTTATACGTTATACGTTATACGTTATACGTTATTCTTTATACGTTATACGTTATACGTTATACGTTATACGTCATACGTTATACGTTATACGTTATACGATATACGTTATACGTTATACGTTATACGTTATACGTTATACGTAATTCGTAATACGTTATACCTGATACGATATACGTTCTACGTTATACGTTATACGTTATACGTTATACGTTATACGTTATACGTGATAAGTTATACGTTATACGTTATACGTTATTCATTATACGTTATACGTTATACGTTATACGTTATACGTCATACGTTATACGTTATACGTTATACGTTATACGTTATACGTTATACGTTATACGTTATACGTTATACGTTATGCGTTATACGTTAGACGTTATACGTTATACGTTATACGTTATACGTTATACGTTATACGTTATACGTTATACGTTATACGTTATACGTTATACGTGATAAGTTATACGTTACATGCTATACGTTATACGTTATACGTTATACGTTATACGTTATACGTTATACGTTATACGTTATACGTTGTACGTTATACGTTATACGTTATACGTTATACGTTATACGTTATACGTAATTCGTAATACGTTATACCTGATACGTTATACGTTCTACGTTATACGTTATACGTTATACGTTATACGTTATACGTTATACGTTATACGTGATAAGTTATACGTTATACGTTATACGTTATTCTTTATACGTTATACGTTATACGTTATACGTTATACGTCATACGTTATACGTTATACGTTATACGTTATACGTCATACGTTATACGTTATACGTTATACGTTATACGTTATGCGTTATACGTTAGACGTTATACGTTATACGTTATACGCTATACGTCATACGTTATACGTTATACGTTATACGTTGTACGTTATACGTTATACGTTATACGTTATACGTTATACGTTATACCTTATACGTTATACGTTATACGTCATACGTTATACGTCATACGTTATTCGTTATACGTTATACGTTATACGTTATACGTTATACGTTATACGTTATACGTTATTCTTTATACGTTATACGTTATACGTTATACGTTATACGTCATACGTTATACGTTATACGTTATACGATATACGTTATACTTTATACGTTATACGTTATACGTTATACGTAATTCGTAATACGTTATACCTGATACGATATACGTTCTACGTTATACGTTATACGTTATACGTTATACGTTATACGTTATACGTGATAAGTTATACGTTATACGTTATACGTTATTCTTTATACGTTATACGTTATACGTTATACGTTATACGTCATACGTTATACGTTATACGTTATACGTTATACGTTATACGTTATACGTTATACGTTATACGTTATACGTTATGCGTTATACGTTAGACGTTATACGTTATACGTTATACGTTATACGTTATACGTTATACGTTATACGTTATACGTTATACGTTATACGTTATACGTTATACGTGATAAGTTATACGTTACATGCTATACGTTATACGTTATACGTTATACGTTATACGTTATACGTTATACGTTATACGTTATGCGTTATACGTTAGACGTTATACGTTATACGTCATACGTTATACGATATACGTTATACGTTATACGTTATACGTTATACGTTATACGTTATACGTTATACGTCATACGTTATACGTTATACGTCATACGTTATACGTTATACGTTATACGTTATACGTTATACGTTATACGTTATACGTTATACGTTATACGTTATACGTTATACGTTATACGTTATACGTTATACGTTAAACGTTATACGTTATACGTTATACGTCATAGGTTATACGTTATACGTTATACGTTATGCGTTATACGTTATACGTTATACGTTATACGTTATACGTTATACGTTATACGTTGTACGATATACGTTATACGTTATACGTTATACGTTATACGTTATACGTTATACGTAATTCGTAATACGTTATACCTGATACGTTATACGTTCTACGTTATACGTTATACGTTATACGTTATACGTTATACGTTATACGTGATAAGTTATACGTTATACGTTATACGTTATTCTTTATACGTTATACGTTATACGTTATACGTTATACGTCATACGCTATACGTTATACTTTATACGTTATACGTTATACGTTATACGTTATACGTTATACGTTATACGTTATGCGTTATACGTTAGACGTTATACGTTATACGTTATACGTTATACGTTATACGTTATACGTTATACGTTATACGTTGTACGTTATACGTTATACGTTATACGTTATACGTTATACGTTATACGTAATTCGTAATACGTTATACCTGATACGTTATACGTTCTACGTTATACGTTATACGTTATACGTTATACCTTATACGTTATACGTTATACGTTATACGTCATACGTTATACGTCATACGTTATTCGTTATACGTTATACGTTATACGTTATACGTTATACGTTATACGTTATACGTTATTCTTTATACGTTATACGTTATACGTTATACGTTATACGTCATACGTTATACGTTATACGTTATACGATATACGTTATACGTTATACGTTATACGTTATACGTTATACGTAATTCGTAATACGTTATACCTGATACGATATACGTTCTACGTTATACGTTATACGTTATACGTTATACGTTATACGTTATACGTGATAAGTTATACGTTATACGTTATACGTTATTCTTTATACGTTATACGTTATACGTTATACGTTATACGTCATACGTTATACGTTATACGTTATACGTTATACGTTATACGTTATACGTTATACGTTATACGTTATACGTTATACGTTATGCGTTATACGTTAGACGTTATACGTTATACGTTATACGTTATACGTTATACGTTATACGTTATACGTTATACGTTATACGTTATACGTTATACGTGATAAGTTATACGTTACATGCTATACGTTATACGTTATACGTTATACGTTATACGTTATACGTTATACGTTATACGTTATGCGTTATACGTTAGACGTTATACGTTATACGTCATACGTTATACGTTATACGTTATACGTTATACGTTATACGTTATACGTTATACGTTATACGTTATACGTCATACGTTATACGTTATACGTCATACGTTATACGTTATACGTTATACGTTATACGTTATACGTTATACGTTATACGTTATACGTTATACGTTATACGTTATACGTTATACGTTATACGTTAAACGTTATACGTTATACGTTATACGTTATACGTCATAGGTTATACGTTATACGTTATACGTTATGCGTTATACGTTATACGTTATACGTTATACGTTATACGTTATACGTTATACGTTGTACGATATACGTTATACGTTATACGTTATACGTTATACGTTATACGTAATTCGTAATACGTTATACCTGATACGTTATACGTTCTACGTTATACGTTATACGTTATACGTTATACGTTATACGTTATACGTGATAAGTTATACGTTATACGTTATACGTTATTCTTTATACGTTATACGTTATACGTTATACGTTATACGTCATACGCTATACGTTATACTTTATACGTTATACGTTATACGTTATACGTTATACGTTATACGTTATACGTTATGCGTTATACGTTAGACGTTATACGTTATACGTTATACGTTATACGTTATACGTTATACGTTATACGTTATGCGTTATACTTTAGACGTTATACGTTATACGTTATACGCTATACGTTATACGTTATACGTTATACGTTATACGTTGTACGTTATACGTTATACGTTATACGTTATACGTTATACGTTATACCTTATACGTTATACGTTATACGTCATACGTTATACGTCATACGTTATTCGTTATACGTTATACGTTATACGTTATACGTTATACGTTATACGTTATACGTTATTCTTTATACGTTATACGTTATACGTTATACGTTATACGTCATACGTTATACGTTATACGTTATACGATATACGTTATACGTTATACGTTATACGTTATACGTTATACGTAATTCGTAATACGTTATACCTGATACGATATACGTTCTACGTTCTACGTTATACGTTATACGTTATACGTTATACGTTATACGTGATAAGTTATACGTTATACGTTATACGTTATTCTTTATAAGTTATACGTTATACGTTATACGTTATACGTCATACGTTATACGTTATACGTTATACGTTATACGTTATACGTTATACGTTATACGTTATACGTTATACGTTATGCGTTATACGTTAGACGTTATACGTTATACGTTATACGTTATACGTTATACGTTATACGTTATACGTTATACGTTATACGTTATACGTTATACGTTATACGTGATAAGTTATACGTTACATGCTATACGTTATACGTTATACGTTATACGTTATACGTTATACGTTATACGTTATACGTTATGCGTTATACGTTAGACGTTATACGTTATACGTCATACGTTATACGTTATACGTTATACGTTATACGTTATACGTTATACGTTATACGTTATACGTTATACGTCATACGTTATACGTTATACGTCATACGTTATACGTTATACGTTATACGTTATACGTTATACGTTATACGTTATACGTTATACGTTATACGTTATACGTTATACGTTATACGTTATACGTTAAACGTTATACGTTATACGTTATACGTCATAGGTTATACGTTATACGTTATACGTTATGCGTTATACGTTATACGTTATACGTTATACGTTATACGTTATACGTTATACGTTGTACGATATACGTTATACGTTATACGTTATACGTTATACGTTATACGTAATTCGTAATACGTTATACCTGATACGTTATACGTTCTACGTTATACGTTATACGTTATACGTTATACGTTATACGTTATACGTGATAAGTTATACGTTATACGTTATACGTTATTCTTTATACGTTATACGTTATACGTTATACGTTATACGTTATACGTCATACGCTATACGTTATACTTTATACGTTATACGTTATACGTTATACGTTATACGTTATACGTTATACGTTATGCGTTATACGTTAGACGTTATACGTTATACGTTATACGTTATACGTTATACGTTATACGTTATACGTTATACGTTGTACGTTATACGTTATACGTTATACGTTATACGTTATACGTTATACGTAATTCGTAATACGTTATACCTGATACGTTATACGTTCTACGTTATACGTTATACTTTATACGTTATACGTTATACGTTATACGTTATACGTTATACGTTATACGTTATACGTTATGCGTTATACGTTAGACGTTATACGTTATACGTTATACGTTATACGTTATACGTTATACGTTATACGTTATACGTTGTACGTTATACGTTATACGTTATACGTTATACGTTATACGTTATACGTTATACGTAATTCGTAATACGTTATACGTAATTCGTAATACGTTATACCTGATACGTTATACGTTCTACGTTATACGTTATACGTTATACGTTATACCTTATACGTTATACGTTATACGTCATACGTTATACGTCATACGTTATTCGTTATACGTTATACGTTATACGTTATACGTTATACGTTATACGTTATACGTTATACGTTATTCTTTACACGTTATACGTTATACGTTATACGTTATACGTCATACGTTATACGTTATACGTTATACGATATACGTTATACGTTATACGTTATACGTTATACGTTATACGTAATTCGTAATACGTTATACCTGATACGATATACGTTCTACGTTATACGTTATACGTTATACGTTATGCGTTATACGTTATACGTGATAAGTTATACGTTATACGTTATACGTTATTCTTTATACGTTATACGTTATACGTTATACGTTATACGTCATACGTTATACGTTATACGTTATACGTTATACGTTATACGTTATACGTTATACGTTATACGTTATACGTTATGCGTTATACGTTAGACGTTATACGTTATACGTTATACGTTATACGTTATACGTTATACGTTATACGTTATACGTTATACGTTATACGTTATACGTTATACGTTATACGTGATAAGTTATACGTTACATGCTATACGTTATACGTTATACGTTATACGTTATACGTTATACGTTATACGTTATACGTTATGCGTTATACGTTAGACGTTATACGTTATACGTCATACGTTATACGTTATACGTTATACGTTATACGTTATACGTTATACGTTATACGTTATACGTTATACGTTATACGTTATACGTCATACGTTATACGTTATACGTCATACGTTATACGTTATACGTTATACGTTATACGTTATACGTTATACGTTATACGTTATACGTTATACGTTATACGTTATACGTTAAACGTTATACGTTATACGTTATACGTTATACGTCATAGGTTATACGTTATACGTTATACGTTATGCGTTATACGTTATACGTTATACGTTATACGTTATACGTTATACGTTATACGTTGTACGATATACGTTATACGTTATACGTTATACGTTATACGTAATTCGTAATACGTTATACCTGATACGTTATACGTTCTACGTTATACGTTATACGTTATACGTTATACGTTATACGTTATACGTTATACGTTATACGTTATACGTTATGCGTTATACTTTAGACGTTATACGTTATACGTTGTACGATATACGTTATACGTTATACGTTATACGTTATACGTAATTCGTAATACGTTATACCTGATACGTTATACGTTCTACGTTATACGTTATACGTTATACGTTATACGTTATACGTTATACGTGATAAGTTATACGTTATACGTTATACGTTATTCTTTATACGTTATACGTTATACGTTATACGTTATACGTCATACGCTATACGTTATACTTTATACGTTATACGTTATACGTTATACGTTATACGTTATACGTTATACGTTATGCGTTATACGTTAGACGTTATACGTTATACGTTATACGTTATACGTTATACGTTATACGTTATACGTTATGCGTTATACTTTAGACGTTATACGTTATACGTTATACGCTATACGTTATACGTTATACGTTATACGTTATACGTTGTACGTTATACGTTATACGTTATACGTTATACGTTATACGTTATACCTTATACGTTATACGTTATACGTCATACGTTATACGTCATACGTTATTCGTTATACGTTATACGTTATACGTTATACGTTATACGTTATACGTTATACGTTATTCTTTATACGTTATACGTTATACGTTATACGTTATACGTCATACGTTATACGTTATACGTTATACGATATACGTTATACGTTATACGTTATACGTTATACGTTATACGTAATTCGTAATACGTTATACCTGATACGATATACGTTCTACGTTATACGTTATACGTTATACGTTATACGTTATACGTTATACGTGATAAGTTATACGTTATACGTTATACGTTATTCTTTATACGTTATACGTTATACGTTATACGTTATACGTCATACGTTAATCGTTATACGTTATACGTTATACGTTATACGTTATACGTTATACGTTATACGTTATACGTTATGCGTTATACGTTAGACGTTATACGTTATACGTTATACGTTATACGTTATACGTTATACGTTATACGTTATACGTTATACGTTATACGTTATACGTTATACGTTATACGTGATAAGTTATACGTTACATGCTATACGTTATACGTTATACGTTATACGTTATACGTTATACGTTATACGTTATACGTTATGCGTTATACGTTAGACGTTATACGTTATACGTCATACGTTATACGTTATACGTTATACGTTATACGTTATACGTTATACGTTATACGTTATACGTTATACGTCATACGTTATACGTTATACGTCATACGTTATACGTTATACGTTATACGTTATACGTTATACGTTATACGTTATACGTTATACGTTTACGTTATACGTTATACGTTATACGTTATACGTTAAACGTTATACGTTATACGTTATACGTCATAGGTTATACGTTATACGTTATACGTTATGCGTTATACGTTATACGTTATACGTTATACGTTATACGTTATACGTTATACGTTGTACGATATACGTTATACGTTATACGTTATACGTTATACGTTATACGTTATACGTAATTCGTAATACGTTATACCTGATACGTTATACGTTCTACGTTATACGTTATACGTTATACGTTATACGTTATACGTTATACGTGATAAGTTATACGTTATACGTTATACGTTATTCTTTATACGTTATACGTTATACGTTATACGTTATACGTTATACGTCATACGCTATACGTTATACTTTATACGTTATACGTTATACGTTATACGTTATACGTTATACGTTATACGTTATGCGTTATACGTTAGACGTTATACGTTATACGTTATACGTTATACGTTATACGTTATACGTTATACGTTATACGTTGTACGTTATACGTTATACGTTATACGTTATACGTTATACGTTATACGTAATTCGTAATACGTTATACCTGATACGTTATACGTTCTACGTTATACGTTATACGTTATACGTTATACGTTATACGTTATACGTTATACGTTATACGTGATAAGTTATACGTTATACGTTATACGTTATTCTTTATACGTTATACGTTATACGTTATACGTTATACGTCATACGTTATACGTTATACGTTATACGTTATACGTTATACGTTATACGTTATACGTTATACGTTATACGTTATACGTTATGCGTTATACGTTAGACGTTATACGTTATACGTTATACGCTATACGTTATACGTTATACGTTATACGTTATACGTTGTACGTTATACGTTATACGTTATACGTTATACGTTATACGTTATACGTTATACGTTATACGTTATACGTGATAAGTTATACGTTACATGCTATACGTTATACGTTATACGTTATACGTTGTACGTTATATGTTATACGTTATACGTTATACGTTATACGTTATACGTTGTACGTTATACGTTATACGTCATACGTTATACGTTATACGTTATACGTCATACGTTATACGTTATACGTCATACGTTATACGTTATACGTTATACGTTATACGTTATACGTTATACGTTATACGTTATACGTTATACGTTATACGTTATACGTTATACGTTATACGTTATACGTTATACGTTATACGTTATACGTTATACGTTATACGTTATACGTTATACGTTATACGTTATACGTTATACGTTATACGTTATACGTTATACGTTATACGTTATACGTTATACGTTATACGTGAAACGTTATACGTTATACGTTATACGTTATACGTTATTCGTTACACGTTATACGTTACACGTTATTCGTTATACGTTATACGTTATACGTTATACGTTATACGTTATACGTTATACGTAATACGTTATACGTTATACGTTATACGTTATACGTTATACGTTATACGTTATACGTTATACGTTATACGTTATACGCTATACGTTATACGTTATACGTTATACGTTATACGTTATACGTGATAAGTTATACGTTACATGCTATACGTTATACGTTATACGTTATACGTTGTACGTTATACGTTATACGTTATAAGTTATACGTTATACGTTATACGTCATACGTTATACATCATACGTTATTCGTTATACGTTATACGTTATACGTTATACGTTATACGTTATACGTTATACGGTATACGTTATACGTTATACGTTATACGTTATACGCTATACGTTATATGTTATGCGCTATACGTTATACGTAATATGTAATGCTTCATACGTTTTACGTTATTCGTTATACGTTTTTCGTTACAAGTTATACGTTATACGTAATACGTTATAAGTTATATGTCATAAGTTATACGATACATGTTATACGTTATACGAAATATGTAATACGTAATACGTTTTACGCTATTCGTTATACGTTCTTCGTTACACGTTATACGTTATACGTTATGCGTTATACGTATTACGTTAATCGTGATACGTTATACGTTATACGTTATACGTTATACGGCATACGTTATACGTTATACGTTATACGTTATACGTTATACGTTATACGTTATACGTTATACGTTATACGTTATACGTTATACGTTATACGTTATACGTTATACGTTATACGTTATACGTTATACGTTATACGTTATACGTTATACGTCATACGTTATACGTCATACGTTATACGTCATACGTTATACGTTATACGTTATACGTTATGAGTTATACATTATACGTTATACGTTATACGTTAGACGTTATACGTTATACGTTATACGTTATACGTTATACGTTATACGTTATACGTTATACGTTATACGTTATACGTTATACGTTATACGTTATACGTTATACGTTATACGTTATACGTTATACGTTATACGTTATACGTTATACGTTATACGTTATACGTTATACGTTATACGTTATACGTTATACGTTATACGTTATACGTTATACGTTATACGTTATACGTTATACGTTATACGTTATACGTTATACGGTATACGTTATACGTTATACGTTATACGTTATACGTTATACGCTATACGTTATATGTTATACGCTATACGTTATACGTAATATGTAATGCTTCATACGTTTTACGTTATTCGTTATACGTTTTTCGTTACAAGTTATACGTTATACGTAATACGTTATAAGTTATATGTCATAAGTTATACGATACATGTTATACGTTATACGAAATATGTAATACGTAATACGTTTTACGATATTCGTTATACGTTCTTCGTTACACGTTATACGTTATACGTTATGCGTTATACGTATTACGTTATTCGTGATACGTTATACGTTATACGTTATACGTTATACGTCATACGTTATACGTTATACGTTATACGTTATACGTTATACGTTATACGTTATACGTTATACGTTATACGTTATACGTTATACGTTATACGTTATGCGTTAAACGATATACGTTATACGTTATACGTTATACGTCATAGGTTATACGTTATACGTTATACGTTATGCGTTATACGTTATACGTTATACGTTATACGTTATACGTTATACGTTATACGTTGTACGATATACGTTATACGTTATACGTTATACGTTATACGTTATACGTAATTCGTAATACGTTATACCTGATACGTTATACGTTCTACGTTATACGTTATACGTTATACGTTATACGTTATACGTTATACGTGATAAGTTATACGTTATACGTTATACGTTGTACGTTATACGTTATACGTTATACGTTATACGTTATACGTTATACCTTATACGTTATACGTTATACGTCATACGTTATACGTCATACGTTATTCGTTATACGTTATACGTTATACGTTATACGTTATACGTTATACGTTATACGTTATTCTTTATACGTTATACGTTATACGTTATACGTTATACGTCATACGTTATACGTTATACGTTATACGATATACGTTATACGTTATACGTTATACGTTATACGTTATACGTAATTCGTAATACGTTATACCTGATACGATATACGTTCTACGTTATACGTTATACGTTATACGTTATACGTTATACGTTATACGTGATAAGTTATACGTTATACGTTATACGTTATTCTTTATACGTTATACGTTATACGTTATACGTTATACGTCATACGTTATACGTTATACGTTATACGTTATACGTTATACGTTATACGTTATACGTTATACGTTATACGTTATGCGTTATACGTTAGACGTTGTACGATATACGTTATACGTTATACGTTATACGTTATACGTTATACGTAATTCGTAATACGTTATACCTGATACGTTATACGTTCTACGTTATACGTTATACGTTATACGTTATACGTTATACGTTATACGTGATAAGTTATACGTTATACGTTATACGTTATTCTTTATACGTTATACGTTATACGTTATACGTTATACGTTATACGTCATACGCTATACGTTATACTTTATACGTTATACGTTATACGTTATACGTTATACGTTATACGTTATACGTTATGCGTTATACGTTAGACGTTATACGTTATACGTTATACGTTATACGTTATACGTTATACGTTATACGTTATACGTTGTACGTTATACGTTATACGTTATACGTTATACGTTATACGTTATACGTAATTCGTAATACGTTATACCTGATACGTTATACGTTCTACGTTATACGTTATACGTTATACGTTATACGTTATACGTTATACGTTATACGTTATACGTGATAAGTTATACGTTATACGTTATACGTTATTCTTTATACGTTATACGTTATACGTTATACGTTATACGTCATACGTTATACGTTATACGTTATACGTTATACGTTATACGTTATACGTTATACGTTATACGTTATACGTTATGCGTTATACGTTAGACGTTATACGTTATACGTTATACGCTATACGTTATACGTTATACGTTATACGTTATACGTTGTACGTTATACGTTATACGTTATACGTTATACGTTATACGTTATACGTTATACGTTATACGTTATACGTGATAAGTTATACGTTACATGCTATACGTTATACGTTATACGTTATACGTTGTACGTTATATGTTATACGTTATACGTTATACGTTATACGTTATACGTTGTACGTTATACGTTATACGTCATACGTTATACGTTATACGTTATACGTCATACGTTATACGTTATACGTCATACGTTATACGTTATACGTTATACGTTATACGTTATACGTTATACGTTATACGTTATACGTTATACGTGATAAGTTATACGTTATACGTTATACGTTATTCTTTATACGTTATACGTTATACGTTATACGTTATACGTTATACGTCATACGCTATACGTTATACTTTATACGTTATACGTTATACGTTATACGTCATACGTTATACGTTATACGTTATACGTTATACGTTATACGTTATACGTTATACGTTATACGTTATACGTCATACGTTATACGTTATACGTCATACGTTATACGTTATACGTTATACGTTATACGTTATACGTTATACGTTATACGTTATACGTTTACGTTATACGTTATACGTTATACGTTATACGTTAAACGTTATACGTTATACGTTATACGTCATAGGTTATACGTTATACGTTATACGTTATGCGTTATACGTTATACGTTATACGTTATACGTTATACGTTATACGTTATACGTTGTACGATATACGTTATACGTTATACGTTATACGTTATACGTTATACGTAATTCGTAATACGTTATACCTGATACGTTATACGTTCTACGTTATACGTTATACGTTATACGTTATACGTTATACGTTATACGTGATAAGTTATACGTTATACGTTATACGTTATTCTTTATACGTTATACGTTATACGTTATACGTTATACGTTATACGTCATACGCTATACGTTATACTTTATACGTTATACGTTATACGTTATACGTTATACGTTATACGTTATACGTTATGCGTTATACGTTAGACGTTATACGTTATACGTTATACGTTATACGTTATACGTTATACGTTATACGTTATACGTTGTACGTTATACGTTATACGTTATACGTTATACGTTATACGTTATACGTAATTCGTAATACGTTATACCTGATACGTTATACGTTCTACGTTATACGTTATACGTTATACGTTATACGTTATACGTGATAAGTTATACGTTATACGTTATACGTTATTCTTTATACGTTATACGTTATACGTTATACGTTATACGTCATACGTTATACGTTATACGTTATACGTTATACGTTATACGTTATACGTTATACGTTATACGTTATACGTTATGCGTTATACGTTAGACGTTATACGTTATACGTTATACGCTATACGTTATACGTTATACGTTATACGTTATACGTTGTACGTTATACGTTATACGTTATACGTTATACGTTATACGTTATACGTTATACGTTATACGTTATACGTGATAAGTTATACGTTACATGCTATACGTTATACGTTATACGTTATACGTTGTACGTTATATGTTATACGTTATACGTTATACGTTATACGTTATACGTTGTACGTTATACGTTATACGTCATACGTTATACGTTATACGTTATACGTCATACGTTATACGTTATACGTCATACGTTATACGTTATACGTTATACGTTATACGTTATACGTTATACGTTATACGTTATACGTTATACGTTATACGTTATACGTTATACGTTATACGTTATACGTTATACGTTATACGTTATACGTTATACGTTATACGTTATACGTTATACGTTATACGTTATACGTTATACGTTATACGTTATACGTTATACGTTATACGTTATACGTTATACGTTATACGTTATACGTTATACGTTATACGTTATACGTTATACGTGAAACGTTATACGTTATACGTTATACGTTATACGTTATTCGTTACACGTTATACGTTACACGTTATTCGTTATACGTTATACGTTATACGTTATACGTTATACGTTATACGTTATACGTAATACGTTATACGTTATACGTTATACGTTATACGTTATACGTTATACGTTATACGTTATACGTTATACGTTATACGTTATACGTTATACGTTATACGTTATACGTTATACGTTATACGTGATAAGTTATACGTTACATGCTATACGTTATACGTTATACGTTATACGTTGTACGTTATACGTTATACGTTATAAGTTATACGTTATACGTTATACGTCATACGTTATACATCATACGTTATTCGTTATACGTTATACGTTATACGTTATACGTTATACGTTATACGTTATACGGTATACGTTATACGTTATACGTTATACCTTATACGCTATACGTTATATGTTATACGCTATACGTTATACGTAATATGTAATGCTTCATACGTTTTACGTTATTCGTTATACGTTTTTCGTTACAAGTTATACGTTATACGTAATACGTTATAAGTTATATGTCATAAGTTATACGATACATGTTATACGTTATACGAAATATGTAATACGTAATACGTTTTACGATATTCGTTATACGTTCTTCGTTACACGTTATACGTTATACGTTATGCGTTATACGTATTACGTTAATCGTGATACGTTATACGTTATACGTTATACGTTATACGGCATACGTTATACGTTATACGTTATACGTTATACGTTATACGTTATACGTTATACGTTATACGTTATACGTTATACGTTATACGTTATACGTTATACGTTATACGTTATACGTTATACGTTATACGTTATACGTCATACGTTATACGTCATACGTTATACGTCATACGTTATACGTTATACGTTATACGTTATGAGTTATACGTTATACGTTATACGTTATACGTTAGACGTTATACGTTATACGTTATACGTTATACGTTATACGTTATACGTTATACGTTATACGTTATACGTTATACGTTATACGTTATACGTTATACGTTATACGTTATACGTTATACGTTATACGTTATACGTTATACGTTGTACGTTATACGTTATACGTTATACGTTATACGTTATACGTTATACGTTATACGTTATACGTTATACGTTATACGTTATACGTTATACGGTATACGCTATACGTTATACGTTATACGTTATACGTTATACGCTATACGTTATATGTTATACGCTATACGTTATACGTAATATGTAATGCTTCATACGTTTTACGTTATTCGTTATACGTTTTTCGTTACAAGTTATACGTTATACGTAATACGTTATAAGTTATATGTCATAAGTTATACGATACATGTTATACGTTATACGAAATATGTAATACGTAATACGTTTTTCGATATTCGTTATACGTTCTTCGTTACACGTTATACGTTATACGTTATGCGTTATACGTATTACGTTATTCGTGATACGTTATACGTTATACGTTATACGCTATACGGCATACGTTATACGTTATACGTTATACGTTATACGTTATACGTTATACGTTATACGTTATACGTTATACGTTATACGTTATACGTTATACGTTATACGTTATACGTTTTACGTTATACGTTATACGTTATACGTTATACGTTATACGTTATACGTTATACGTCATACGTTATACGTCATACGTTATACGTCATACGTTATACGTTATACGTTATACGTTATGAGTTATACATTATACGTTATACGTTATACGTTAGACGTTATACGTTATACGTTATACGTTATACGTTATACGTTATACGTTATACGTTATACGTTATACGTTATACGTTATACGTTATACGTTATACGTTATACGTTATACGTTATACGTTATACGTTATACGTTATACGTTATACGTTATACGTTACACGTTATACGTTATACGTTATACGTTATACGTTATACGTTATACGTTATACGTTATACGTTATACGTTATACGTTATACGTTATACGTTATACGTTATACGTTATACGTTATACGTTATACGTTATACGTTATACGTTATACGTTATACGCTATACGTTATATGTTATACGCTATACGTTATACGTAATATGTAATGCTTCATACGTTTTACGTTATTCGTTATACGTTTTTCGTTACAAGTTATACGTTATACGTAATACGTTATAAGTTATATGTCATAAGTTATACGATACATGTTATACGTTATACGAAATATGTAATACGTAATACGTTTTACGATATTCGTTATACGTTCTTCGTTACACGTTATACGTTATACGTTATGCGTTATACGTATTACGTTATACGTTATACGTTATACGTTATACGTTATACGTTATACGTTTTACGTTATACGTTATACGTTATACGTTATACGTTATACGTTATACGTTATACGTCATACGTTATACGTCATACGTTATACGTCATACGTTATACGTTATACGTTATACGTTATGAGTTATACATTATACGTTATACGTTATACGTTAGACGTTATACGTTATACGTTATACGTTATACGTTATACGTTATACGTTATACGTTATACGTTATACGTTATACGTTATACGTTATACGTTATACGTTATACGTTATACGTTATACGTTATACGTTATACGTTATACGTTATACGTTATACGTTATACGTTATACGTTATACGTTATACGTTATACGTTATACGTTATACGTTATACGTTATACGTTATACGTTATACGTTATACGTTATACGTTATACGTTATACGTTATACGTTATACGTTATACGTTATACGTTATACGTTATACGTTATACGTTATACGTTATACGTTATACGTTATACGTTATACGTTATACGTTATACGTTATACGTTATACGTTATACGTTATACGTTATACGTTATACGTTATACGTTATACGTTATACGTTATACGTTATACGTTATACGTTATACGTTATACGTTATACGTTATACGTGATAAGTTATACGTTACATGCTATACGTTATACGTTATACGTTATACGTTGTACGTTATACGTTATACGTTATTCGTGATACGTTATACGTTATACGTCATACGTTATACGTCATACGTTATTCGTTATACGTTATACGTTATACGTTATACGTTATACGTTATACGTTATTCTTTATACGTTATACGTTATACGTTATACGTTATACGTTATACGTTATACGTTATACGTTGTACGTTATACGTTATACGTTATACGTTATACGTTATACGTTATACGTTATACGTTATACGTTATACGTTATACGTTATACGTTATACGTTATGCGTTATACGTTATACGTGATAAGTTATACGTTACATGCTATACGTTATACGTTATACGTTATACGTTGTACGTTATACGTTATACGTTATTCGTGATACGTTATACGTTATACGTCATACGTTATACGTCATACGTTATTCGTTATACGTTATACGTTATACGTTATACGTTATACGTTATACGTTATTCTTTATACGTTATACGTTATACGTTATACGTTATACGTTATAGGTTATACGTTATACGTTGTACGTTATACGTTATACGTTATACGTTATACGTTATACGTTATACGTTATACGTTATACGTTATACGTTATACGTTATACGTTATACGTCATACGTTATACGTTATAGGTTATACGTTATACGTTATACGTTATACGTCATAGGTTATACGTTATACGTTATACGTTATACGTTATACGTTATACGTTATACGTTATACGTTATACGTTATACGTTATACGTTATACGTTATACGTTATACGTTGTACGTTATACGTTATACGTTATACGTTATACGTTATACGTTATACGTTATACGTTATACGTTATACGTTATACGTTATACGTTATACGTTATACGTTATACGTTATACGTTATACGTGATAAGTTATACGTTACATGCTAAACGTTATACGTTATACGTTATACGTTTTACGTTATACGTTATACGTTATTCGTGATACGTTATACGTTATACGTCATACGTTATACGTCATACGTTATTCGTTATACGTTATACGTTATACGTTATACGTTATACGTTATACGTTATACGTTATACGTTATACGTTATACGTTATACGTTATACGTTATACGTTATACGTTATACGTTATACGTTATACGTTATACGTTATACGTCATACGTTATACGTCATACGTTATACGTCATACGTTATACGTTATACGTTATACGTTATGAGTTATACATTATACGTTATACGTTATACGTTAGACGTTATACGTTATACGTTATACGTTATACGTTATACGTTATACGTTATACGTTATACGTTATACGTTATACGTTATACGTTATACGTTATACGTTATACGTTATACGTTATACGTTATACGTTATACGTTATACGTTATACGTTATACGTTATACGTTATACGTTATACGTTATACGTTATACGTTATACGTTATACGTTATACGTTATACGTTATACGTTATACGTTATACGTTATACGGTATACGTTATACGTTATACGTTATACGTTATACGTTATACGCTATACGTTATATGTTATACGCTATACGTTATACGTAATATGTAATGCTTCATACGTTTTACGTTATTCGTTATACGTTTTTCGTTACAAGTTATACGTTATACGTAATACGTTATAAGTTATATGTCATAAGTTATACGATACATGTTATACGTTATACGAAATATGTAATACGTAATACGTTTTACGATATTCGTTATACGTTCTTCGTTACACGTTATACGTTATACGTTATGCGTTATACGTATTACGTTATTCGTGATACGTTATACGTTATACGTTATACGTTATACGGCATACGTTATACGTTATACGTTATACGTTATACGTTATACGTTATACGTTATACGTTATACGTTATACGTTATACGTTATACGTTATACGTTATACGTTATACGTTTTACGTTATACGTTATACGTTATACGTTATACGTTATACGTTATACGTTATACGTCATACGTTATACGTCATACGTTATACGTCATACGTTATACGTTATACGTTATACGTTATGAGTTATACATTATACGTTATACGTTATACGTTAGACGTTATACGTTATACGTTATACGTTATACGTTATACGTTATACGTTATACGTTATACGTTATACGTTATACGTTATACGTTATACGTTATACGTTATACGTTATACGTTATACGTTATACGTTATACGTTATACGTTATACGTTATACGTTATACGTTATACGTTATACGTTATACGTTATACGTTATACGTTATACGTTATACGTTATACGTTATACGTTATACGTTATACGTTATACGTTATACGTTATACGTTATACGTTATACGTTATACGTTATACGTTATACGTTATACGTTATACGTTATACGTTATACGTTATACGTTATACGTTATACGTTATACGTTATACGTTATACGTTATACGTTATACGTTATACGTTATACGTTATACGTTATACGTTATACGTTATACGTTATACGTTATACGTTATACGTTATACGTTATACGTTATACGTTATACGTTATACGTTATACGTTATACGTTATACGTTATACGTTATACGTTATACGTTATACGTTATACGTTATGCGTTATACGTTATACGTTATACGTTATACGTTATACGTTATACGTTATACGTTATACGTCATACGTTATACGTTATAGGTTATACGTTATACGTTATACGTTATACGTCATAGGTTATACGTTATACGTTATACGTTATACGTTATACGTTATACGTTATACGTTATACGTTATACGTTATACGTTATACGTTATACGTTATACGTTGTACGTTATACGTTATACGTTATACGTTGTACGTTATACGTTATACGTTATACGTTATACGTTATACGTTATACGTTATACGTTATACGTTATACGTTATACGTTATACGTTATACGTTATACGTTATACGTTATACGTTATACGTGATAAGTTATACGTTACATGCTAAACGTTATACGTTATACGTTATACGTTTTACGTTATACGTTATACGTTATTCGTGATACGTTATACGTTATACGTCATACGTTATACGTCATACGTTATTCGTTATACGTTATACGTTATACGTTATACGTTATACGTTATACGTTATTCTTTATACGTTATACGTTATACGTTATGCGTTATACGTTATACGTTATTCGTGATACGTTATACGTTATACGTCATACGTTATACGTCATACGTTATTCGTTATACGTTATACGTTATACGTTATACGTTATACGTTATACGTTATTCTTTATACGTTATACGTTATACGTTATACGTTATACGTTATACGTTATACGTTATACGTTATACGTTATACGTTATACGTTATACGTTATACGTTATACGTTATACGTTATACGTTATACGTTATACGTCATACGTTATACGTCATACGTTATACGTCATACGTTATACGTTATACGTTATACGTTATGAGTTATACGTTATACGTTATACGTTATACGTTAGACGTTATACGTTATACGTTATACGTTATACGTTATACGTTATACGTTATACGTTATACGTTATACGTTATACGTTATACGTTATACGTTATACGTTATACGTTATACGTTATACGTTATACGTTATACGTTATACGTTATACGTTATACGTTATACGTTATACGTTATACGTTATACGTTATACGTTATACGTTATACGTTATACGTTATACGTTATACGGTATACGTTATACGTTATACGTTATACGTTATACGCTATACGTTATATGTTATACGCTATACGTTATACGTAATATGTAATGCTTCATACGTTTTACGTTATTCGTTATACGTTTTTCGTTACAAGTTATACGTTATACGTAATACGTTATAAGTTATATGTCATAAGTTATACGATACATGTTATACGTTATACGAAATATGTAATACGTAATACGTTTTACGATATTCGTTATACGTTCTTCGTTACACGTTATACGTTATACGTTATGCGTTATACGTATTACGTTATTCGTGATACGTTATACGTTATACGTTATACGTTAGACGTTATACGTTATACGTTATACGTTATACGTTATACGTTATACGTTATACGTTATACGTTATACGTTATACGTTATACGTTATACGTTATACGTTATACGTTATACGTTATACGTTATACGTTATACGTTATACGTTATACGTTATACGTTATACGTTATACGTTATACGTTATACGTTATACGTTATACGTTATACGTTATACGTTATACGTTATACGTTATACGTTATACGTTATACGTTATACGTTATACGTTATACGTTATACGTTATACGTTATACGTTATACGTTATACGTTATACGTTATACGTTATACGTTATACGTTATACGTTATACGTTATACGTTATACGTTATACGTTATACGTTATACGTTATACGTTATACGTTATACGTTATACGTTATACGTTATCCGTTATACGTTATACGTTATACGTTATACGTTATACGTTATACGTGATAAGTTATACGTTACATGCTATACGTTATACGTTATACGTTATACGTTGTACATTATACGTTATACGTTATTCGTGATACGTTATACGTTATACGTCATACGTTATACGTCATACGTTATTCGTTATACGTTATACGTTATACGTTATACGTTATACGTTATACGTTATTCTTTATACGTTATACGTTATACGTTATACGTTATACGTTATACGTTATACGTTATACGTTGTACGTTATACGTTATACGTTATACGTTATACGTTATACGTTATACGTTATACGTTATACGTTATACGTTATACGTTATACGTTATACGTTATACGTTATACGTGATAAGTTATACGTTACATGCTATACGTTATACGTTATACGTTATACGTTGTACGTTATACGTTATACGTTATTCGTGATACGCTATACGTTATACGTCATACGTTATACGTCATACGTTATTCGTTATACGTTATACGTTATACGTTATACGTTATACGTTATACGTTATTCTTTATACGTTATACGTTATACGTTATACGTTATACGTTATAGGTTATACGTTATACGTTGTACGGTATACGTTACACGTTATACGTTATACGTTATACGTTATACATTATACGTTATACGTTATACGTTATACGTTATACGTTATACGTCATACGTTATACGTTATACGTTATACGTTATACGTTATACGTTATACGTCATAGGTTATACGTTATACGTTATACGTTATACGTTATACGTTATACGTTATACGTTATACGTTATACGTTATACGCTATACGTTATACGTTATACGTTATACGTTATACGTTATACGTGATAAGTTATACGTTACATGCTATACGTTATACGTTATACGTTATACGTTGTACGTTATACGTTATACGTTATTCGTGATACGTTATACGTTATACGTCATACGTTATACGTCATACGTTATTCGTTATACGTTATACGTTATACGTTATACGTTATACGTTATACGTTATTCTTTATACGTTATACGTTATACGTTATACGTTACACGTTATACGTTATACGTTATACGTTGTACGTTATACGTTATACGTTATACGTTATACGTGATAAGTTATACGTTACATGCTAAACGTTATACGTTATACGTTATACGTTTTACGTTATACGTTATACGTTATTCGTGATACGTTATACGTTATACGTCATACGTTATACGTCATACGTTATTCGTTATACGTTATACGTTATACGCTATACGTTATACGTTATACGTTATTCTTTATACGTTATACGTTATACGTTATACGTTATACGTTATACGTTATACGTTATACGTTGTACGTTATACGTTATACGTTATACGTTATACGTTATACGTTATACGTTATACGTTATACGTTATACGTTATACGTTATACGTTATACGTTATACGTCATACGTTATACGTTATACGTTATACGTTATACGTTATACGTTATACGTCATAGGTTATACGTTATACGTTATACGTTATACGTTATACGTTATACGTTATACGTCATACGTTATACGTTATACGTTATACGTTATACGTTATACGTTATACGTTATACGTTACATGCTATACGTTATACGTTATATGTTATACGTTATACGTTATACGTTATACGTTATACGTTACATGCTATACGTTATACGTTATACGTTATACGTTATACGTTTCACGTTATACGTTATACGTTATACGTTATACGTTATACGTTATACGTTATACGTTATACGTCATACGTTATACGCCATACGTTATACGTTATACGTTATACGTTATACGGTATACGTTATACGTTATACGTTATGCGTTATTCGTTATACGTTTTACGTTATACGTTACACGTAATTCGTAATACGTTATACCTGATACGTTATACGTTCTACGTTATACGTTATACGTTATACGTTATACGTTATACGTTATACGTTATACGTTATACGTTATATGTTATACGTTATACGTTATACGTTATACGTTACATGCTGTACGTTATACGTTATACGTTATACGTTACACGTTATACGTTATACGTTATACGTTATACGTTATACGTTATACGTTATACGTTATACGTCATAGGTTATACGTTATACGTTATACGTTATGCGTTATACGTTATACGTTATACGTTATACGTTATACGTTATACGTTATACGTTGTACGATATACGTTATACGTTATACGTTATACGT
The DNA here is from genome assembly GCF_051014685.1 of Ptiloglossa arizonensis. Taxonomy (NCBI): domain Eukaryota; kingdom Metazoa; phylum Arthropoda; class Insecta; order Hymenoptera; family Colletidae; genus Ptiloglossa; species Ptiloglossa arizonensis. The sequence continues at coordinate 50,895 of NW_027479463.1, forward strand.
TATACGTTATACGTAATACGTTATACCTGATACGTTATACGTTCTACGTTATACGTTATACGTTATACGTTATACGTTATACGTTATACGTTATACGTGATAAGTTATACGTTATACGTTATACGTTATTCTTTATACGTTATACGTTATACGTTATACGTTATACGTTATACGTTATACGTTATACGTTATACGTTATACGTTATACGTTATACGATATACGTTATACGTTATACGTTAGACGTTATACGTTATACGTTATACGTTAGACGTTATACGTTATACGTTATACGTCATACGTTATACGTTATACGTTATACGTTATACGTTATACGTTATACGTTATACGTTATACGTTATACGTTATACGTTATACGTTATGCGTTATACGTTATTCGTTATATGTTATACGTTATACGTGATAAGTTATACGTTACATGCTATACGTTATACGTTATACGTTATACGTTGTACGTTATACGTTATACGTTATACGTCATACGTTATACGTCATACGTTATTCGTTATACGTTATACGTTATACGTTATACGTTATACGTTATACGTTATACGTTATACGTTATTCTTTATACGTTATACTTTATACGTTATACGTTATACGTCATACGTTATACGTTATACGTTATACGTTATACGTTATACGTTATACGTTATACGTGAAACGTTATACGTTATACGTTATACGTTATACGTTATACGTTATACGTTATACGTTATACGTTATACGTTATACGTTATTCGTTACACGTTATACGTTATACGTTATTCGTTATACGTTATACGTTATACGTTGTACGTTATACGTTATACGTCATACGTTATACGTTATACGTTATACGTCATACGTTATACGTCATACGTTATTCGTTATACGTTATACGTTATACGTTATACGTTATACGTTATACGTTATACGTTATACGTTATTCTTTATACGTTATACTTTATACGTTATACGTTATACGTCATACGTTATACGTTATACGTTATACGTTATACGTTATACGTTATACGTTATACGTTATACGTGAAACGTTATACGTTATACGTTATACGTTATACGTTATACGTTATACGTTATACGTTATACGTTATACGTTATACGTTATACGTTATTCGTTACACGTTATACGTTATACGTTATTCGTTATACGTTATACGTTATACGTTATACGTTATACGTTATACGTTATACGTAATACGTTATACGTTATACGTTATACGTTATACGTTATACGTTATACGTTATACGTTATACGTTAGACGTTATACGTTATACGTTATACGTTATACGTTATACGTTATACGTTATACGTTTTACGTTATACGTTATACGTTATACGTTATACGTTATACGTCATACGTTATTCGTCATACGTTATACGTTATACGTTATACGTTATACGTTATACGTTATACGTTATACGTTATACGTTATTCTTTATACGTTATACTTTATACGTTATACGTTATACGTCATACGTTATACGTTATACGTTATGCGTTATACGTTATGCGTTATACGTTATAGGTTATACGTTATACGTTATACGTTATACGTTATACGTTATACGTTATACGTTATACGTTATACGTTATACGTTATACGTTATACGTTATACGTTACATGCTATACGTTATACGTTATACGTTATATGTTATACGTTATACGTTATACGTTATACGTTACATGCTGTACGTTATACGTTATACGTTATACGTTACACGTTATACGTTATACGTTATACGTTATACGTTACATGCTATACGTTATACGTTATACGTTATACGTTATACGTTTCACGTTATACGTTATACGTTATACGTTATACGTTATACGTTATACGTTATACGTTATACGTCATACGTTATACGCCATACGTTATACGTTATACGTTATACGTTATACGGTATACGTTATACGTTATACGTTATGCGTTATTCGTTATACGTTTTACGTTATACGTTACACGTAATTCGTAATACGTTATACCTGATACGTTATACGTTCTACGTTATACGTTATACGTTATACGTTATACGTTATACGTTATACGTTATACGTTATACGTTATATGTTATACGTTATACGTTATACGTTATACGTTACATGCTGTACGTTATACGTTATACGTTATACGTTACACGTTATACGTTATACGTTATACGTTATACGTTATACGTTATACGTTATACGTTATACGTCATAGGTTATACGTTATACGTTATACGTTATGCGTTATACGTTATACGTTATACGTTATACGTTATACGTTATACGTTATACGTTGTACGATATACGTTATACGTTATACGTTATACGTTATACGTTATACGTAATACGTTATACCTGATACGTTATACGTTCTACGTTATACGTTATACGTTATACGTTATACGTTATACGTTATACGTTATACGTGATAAGTTATACGTTATACGTTATACGTTATTCTTTATACGTTATACGTTATACGTTATACGTTATACGTTATACGTTATACGTTATACGTTATACGTTATACGTTATACGTTATACGATATACGTTATACGTTATACGTTAGACGTTATACGTTATACGTTATACGTTAGACGTTATACGTTATACGTTATACGTCATACGTTATACGTTATACGTTATACGTTATACGTTATACGTTATACGTTATACGTTATACGTTATACGTTATACGTTATACGTTATGCGTTATACGTTATTCGTTATATGTTATACGTTATACGTGATAAGTTATACGTTACATGCTATACGTTATACGTTATACGTTATACGTTGTACGTTATACGTTATACGTTATACGTCATACGTTATACGTCATACGTTATTCGTTATACGTTATACGTTATACGTTATACGTTATACGTTATACGTTATACGTTATACGTTATTCTTTATACGTTATACTTTATACGTTATACGTTATACGTCATACGTTATACGTTATACGTTATACGTTATACGTTATACGTTATACGTTATACGTGAAACGTTATACGTTATACGTTATACGTTATACGTTATACGTTATACGTTATACGTTATACGTTATACGTTATACGTTATTCGTTACACGTTATACGTTATACGTTATTCGTTATACGTTATACGTTATACGTTGTACGTTATACGTTATACGTCATACGTTATACGTTATACGTTATACGTCATACGTTATACGTCATACGTTATTCGTTATACGTTATACGTTATACGTTATACGTTATACGTTATACGTTATACGTTATACGTTATTCTTTATACGTTATACTTTATACGTTATACGTTATACGTCATACGTTATACGTTATACGTTATACGTTATACGTTATACGTTATACGTTATACGTTATACGTGAAACGTTATACGTTATACGTTATACGTTATACGTTATACGTTATACGTTATACGTTATACGTTATACGTTATACGTTATACGTTATTCGTTACACGTTATACGTTATACGTTATTCGTTATACGTTATACGTTATACGTTATACGTTATACGTTATACGTTATACGTAATACGTTATACGTTATACGTTATACGTTATACGTTATACGTTATACGTTATACGTTATACGTTAGACGTTATACGTTATACGTTATACGTTATACGTTATACGTTATACGTTATACGTTTTACGTTATACGTTATACGTTATACGTTATACGTTATACGTCATACGTTATTCGTCATACGTTATACGTTATACGTTATACGTTATACGTTATACGTTATACGTTATACGTTATACGTTATTCTTTATACGTTATACTTTATACGTTATACGTTATACGTCATACGTTATACGTTATACGTTATGCGTTATACGTTATGCGTTATACGTTATAGGTTATACGTTATACGTTATACGTTATACGTTATACGTTATACGTTATACGTTATACGTTATACGTTGTACGTTATACGTTATACGTTATACGTTATACGTTATACGTTATACGTTATACGTTATACGTGAAACGTTATACGTTATACGTTATACGTTATACGTGAAACGTTATACGTTATACGTTATACGTTATACGTTATACGTTATACGTTATATGTTATACGTTATACGTTATACGTTATACGTTGTACGTTATACGTTATACGTTATACGTTATACGTTATACGTTATACGTTATACGTTATACGTTATACGTTATATGTTATACGTTATACGTTATACGTTATACGTTACATGCTGTACGTTATACGTTATACGTTATACGTTACACGTTATACGTTATACGTTATACGTTATACGTTATACGTTATACGTTATACGTTATACGTCATAGGTTATACGTTATACGTTATACGTTATGCGTTATACGTTATACGTTATACGTTATACGTTATACGTTATACGTTATACGTTGTACGATATACGTTATACGTTATACGTTATACGTTATACGTTATACGTAATACGTTATACCTGATACGTTATACGTTCTACGTTATACGTTATACGTTATACGTTATACGTTATACGTTATACGTTATACGTGATAAGTTATACGTTATACGTTATACGTTATTCTTTATACGTTATACGTTATACGTTATACGTTATACGTTATACGTTATACGTTATACGTTATACGTTATACGTTATACGTTATACGATATACGTTATACGTTATACGTTAGACGTTATACGTTATACGTTATACGTTAGACGTTATACGTTATACGTTATACGTCATACGTTATACGTTATACGTTATACGTTATACGTTATACGTTATACGTTATACGTTATACGTTATACGTTATACGTTATACGTTATGCGTTATACGTTATTCGTTATATGTTATACGTTATACGTGATAAGTTATACGTTACATGCTATACGTTATACGTTATACGTTATACGTTGTACGTTATACGTTATACGTTATACGTCATACGTTATACGTCATACGTTATTCGTTATACGTTATACGTTATACGTTATACGTTATACGTTATACGTTATACGTTATACGTTATTCTTTATACGTTATACTTTATACGTTATACGTTATACGTCATACGTTATACGTTATACGTTATACGTTATACGTTATACGTTATACGTTATACGTGAAACGTTATACGTTATACGTTATACGTTATACGTTATACGTTATACGTTATACGTTATACGTTATACGTTATACGTTATTCGTTACACGTTATACGTTATACGTTATTCGTTATACGTTATACGTTATACGTTGTACGTTATACGTTATACGTCATACGTTATACGTTATACGTTATACGTCATACGTTATACGTCATACGTTATTCGTTATACGTTATACGTTATACGTTATACGTTATACGTTATACGTTATACGTTATACGTTATACGTTATTCTTTATACGTTATACTTTATACGTTATACGTTATACGTCATACGTTATACGTTATACGTTATACGTTATACGTTATACGTTATACGTTATACGTTATACGTGAAACGTTATACGTTATACGTTATACGTTATACGTTATACGTTATACGTTATACGTTATACGTTATACGTTATACGTTATACGTTATTCGTTACACGTTATACGTTATACGTTATTCGTTATACGTTATACGTTATACGTTATACGTTATACGTTATACGTTATACGTAATACGTTATACGTTATACGTTATACGTTATACGTTATACGTTATACGTTATACGTTATACGTTAGACGTTATACGTTATACGTTATACGTTATACGTTATACGTTATACGTTATACGTTTTACGTTATACGTTATACGTTATACGTTATACGTTATACGTCATACGTTATTCGTCATACGTTATACGTTATACGTTATACGTTATACGTTATACGTTATACGTTATACGTTATACGTTATTCTTTATACGTTATACTTTATACGTTATACGTTATACGTCATACGTTATACGTTATACGTTATGCGTTATACGTTATGCGTTATACGTTATAGGTTATACGTTATACGTTATACGTTATACGTTATACGTTATACGTTATACGTTATACGTTATACGTTATACGTTATACGTTATACGTTACATGCTATACGTTATACGTTATACGTTATATGTTATACGTTATACGTTATACGTTATACGTTACATGCTGTACGTTATACGTTATACGTTATACGTTACACGTTATACGTTATACGTTATACGTTATACGTTACATGCTATGCGTTATACGTTATACGTTATACGTTATACGTTTCACGTTATACGTTATACGTTATACGTTATACGTTATACGTTATACGTTATACGTTATACGTCATACGTTATACGCCATACGTTATACGTTATACGTTATACGTTATACGGTATACGTTATACGTTATACGTTATGCGTTATTCGTTATACGTTTTACGTTATACGTTACACGTAATTCGTAATACGTTATACCTGATACGTTATACGTTCTACGTTATACGTTATACGTTATACGTTATACGTTATACGTTATACGTTATACGTTATACGTTATATGTTATACGTTATACGTTATACGTTATACGTTACATGCTGTACGTTATACGTTATACGTTATACGTTACACGTTATACGTTATACGTTATACGTTATACGTTATACGTTATACGTTATACGTTATACGTCATAGGTTATACGTTATACGTTATACGTTATGCGTTATACGTTATACGTTATACGTTATACGTTATACGTTATACGTTATACGTTGTACGATATACGTTATACGTTATACGTTATACGTTATACGTTATACGTAATACGTTATACCTGATACGTTATACGTTCTACGTTATACGTTATACGTTATACGTTATACGTTATACGTTATACGTTATACGTGATAAGTTATACGTTATACGTTATACGTTATTCTTTATACGTTATACGTTATACGTTATACGTTATACGTTATACGTTATACGTTATACGTTATACGTTATACGTTATACGTTATACGATATACGTTATACGTTATACGTTAGACGTTATACGTTATACGTTATACGTTAGACGTTATACGTTATACGTTATACGTCATACGTTATACGTTATACGTTATACGTTATACGTTATACGTTATACGTTATACGTTATACGTTATACGTTATACGTTATACGTTATGCGTTATACGTTATTCGTTATATGTTATACGTTATACGTGATAAGTTATACGTTACATGCTATACGTTATACGTTATACGTTATACGTTGTACGTTATACGTTATACGTTATACGTCATACGTTATACGTCATACGTTATTCGTTATACGTTATACGTTATACGTTATACGTTATACGTTATACGTTATACGTTATACGTTATTCTTTATACGTTATACTTTATACGTTATACGTTATACGTCATACGTTATACGTTATACGTTATACGTTATACGTTATACGTTATACGTTATACGTGAAACGTTATACGTTATACGTTATACGTTATACGTTATACGTTATACGTTATACGTTATACGTTATACGTTATACGTTATTCGTTACACGTTATACGTTATACGTTATTCGTTATACGTTATACGTTATACGTTGTACGTTATACGTTATACGTCATACGTTATACGTTATACGTTATACGTCATACGTTATACGTCATACGTTATTCGTTATACGTTATACGTTATACGTTATACGTTATACGTTATACGTTATACGTTATACGTTATTCTTTATACGTTATACTTTATACGTTATACGTTATACGTCATACGTTATACGTTATACGTTATACGTTATACGTTATACGTTATACGTTATACGTTATACGTGAAACGTTATACGTTATACGTTATACGTTATACGTTATACGTTATACGTTATACGTTATACGTTATACGTTATACGTTATACGTTATTCGTTACACGTTATACGTTATACGTTATTCGTTATACGTTATACGTTATACGTTATACGTTATACGTTATACGTTATACGTAATACGTTATACGTTATACGTTATACGTTATACGTTATACGTTATACGTTAGACGTTATACGTTATACGTTATACGTTATACGTTATACGTTATACGTTATACGTTTTACGTTATACGTTATACGTTATACGTTATACGTTATACGTCATACGTTATTCGTCATACGTTATACGTTATACGTTATACGTTATACGTTATACGTTATACGTTATACGTTATACGTTATACGTTATTCTTTATACGTTATACTTTATACGTTATACGTTATACGTCATACGTTATACGTTATACGTTATGCGTTATACGTTATGCGTTATACGTTATAGGTTATACGTTATACGTTATACGTTATACGTTATACGTTATACGTTATACGTTATACGTTATACGTTGTACGTTATACGTTATACGTTATACGTTATACGTTATACGTTATACGTTATACGTGAAACGTTATACGTTATACGTTATACGTTATACGTGAAACGTTATACGTTATACGTTATACGTTATACGTTATACGTTATACGTTATACGTTATATGTTATACGTTATACGTTATACGTTATACGTTGTACGTTATACGTTATACGTTATACGTTATACGTTATACGTTATACGTTATACGTTATACGTTATACGTAATTCGTAATACGTCATACCTGATACGTTATACGTTCTACGTTATACGTTATACGTTATACGTTATACGTTATACGTTATACGTTATACGTTATACGTAATACGTTATAAGTTATACGTTATACGTTATACGTTATTCTTTATACGTTATACGTTATACGTTATACGTTATACGTTATACGTTATACGTTATACGTTATACGTTATTCTTTATACGTTATACTTTATACGTTATACGTTATACGTCATACGTTATACGTTATACGTTATGCGTTATACGTTATACGTTATACGTCATACGTTATACGTTATACGTCATACGTTATACGTTATACGTTATACGTTATACGTTATACGTTATACGTTATACGTTATACGTTATACGTTATACGTTATACGTTATACGTTATACGTTATACGTTAAACGTTATACGTTATACGTTATACGTTATACGTCATAGGTTATACGTTATACGTTATACGTTATGCGTTATACGTTATACGTTATACGTTATACGTTATACGTTATACGTTATACGTTGTACGATATACGTTATACGTTATACGTTATACGTTATACGTTATACGTAATTCGTAATACGTTATACCTGATACGTTATACGTTCTACGTTATACGTTATACGTTATACGTTATACGTTATACGTTATACGTGATAAGTTATACGTTATACGTTATACGTTATTCTTTATACGTTATACGTTATACGTTATACGTTATACGTCATACGCTATACGTTATACTTTATTCGTTATACGTTATACGTTATACGTTATACGTTATACGTTATACGTTATGCGTTATACGTTAGACGTTATACGTTATACGTTATACGTTATACGTTATACGTTATACGTTATACGTTATACGTTATACGTTGTACGTTATACGTTATACGTTATACGTTATACGTTATACGTTATACGTAATTCGTAATACGTTATACCTGATACGTTATACGTTCTACGTTATACGTTATACGTTATACGTTATACGTTATACGTTATACGTTATACGTGATAAGTTATACGTTATACGTTATACGTTATTCTTTATACGTTATACGTTATACGTTATACGTTATACGTCATACGTTATACGTTATACGTTATACGTTATACGTCATACGTTATACCTTATACGTTATACGTTATACGTTATGCGTTATACGTTAGACGTTATACGTTATACGTTATACGCTATACGTTATACGTTATACGTTATACGTTATACGTTGTACGTTATACGTTATACGTTATACGTTATACGTTATACGTTATACCTTATACGTTATACGTTATACGTCATACGTTATACGTCATACGTTATTCGTTATACGTTATACGTTATACGTTATACGTTATACGTTACACGTTATACGTTATTCTTTATACGTTATACGTTATACGTTATACGTTATACGTCATACGTTATACGTTATACGTTATACGATATACGTTATACGTTATACGTTATACGTTATACGTTATACGTTATACGTAATTCGTAATACGTTATACCTGATACGATATACGTTCTACGTTATACGTTATACGTTATACGTTATACGTTATACGTTATACGTGATAAGTTATACGTTATACGTTATACGTTATTCTTTATACGTTATACGTTATACGTTATACGTTATACGTCATACGTTATACGTTATACGTTATACGTTATACGTTATACGTTATACGTTATACGTTATACGTTATACGTTATGCGTTATACGTTAGACGTTATACGTTATACGTTATACGTTATACGTTATACGTTATACGTTATACGTTATACGTTATACGTTATACGTTATACGTGATAAGTTATACGTTACATGCTATACGTTATACGTTATACGTTATACGTTATACGTTATACGTTATACGTTATACGTTATGCGTTATACGTTAGACGTTATACGTTATACGTCATACGTTATACGTTATACGTTATACGTTATACGTTATACGTTATACGTTATACGTTATACGTTATACGTCATACGTTATACGTTATACGTCATACGTTATACGTTATACGTTATACGTTATACGTTATACGTTATACGTTATACGTTATACGTTATACGTTATACGTTATACGTTATACGTTATACGTTAAACGTTATACGTTATACGTTATACGTCATAGGTTATACGTTATACGTTATACGTTATGCGTTATACGTTATACGTTATACGTTATACGTTATACGTTATACGTTATACGTTATACGTTGTACGATATACGTTATACGTTATACGTTATACGTTATACGTTATACGTAATTCGTAATACGTTATACCTGATACGTTATACGTTCTACGTTATACGTTATACGTTATACGTTATACGTTATACGTTATACGTGATAAGTTATACGTTATACGTTATACGTTATTCTTTATACGTTATACGTTATACGTTATACGTTATACGTCATACGCTATACGTTATACTTTATACGTTATACGTTATACGTTATACGTTATACGTTATACGTTATACGTTATGCGTTATACGTTAGACGTTATACGTTATACGTTATACGTTATACGTTATACGTTATACGTTATACGTTATACGTTGTACGTTATACGTTATACGTTATACGTTATACGTTATACGTTATACGTAATTCGTAATACGTTATACCTGATACGTTATACGTTCTACGTTATACGTTATACGTTATACGTTATACCTTATACGTTATACGTTATACGTCATACGTTATACGTCATACGTTATTCGTTATACGTTATACGTTATACGTTATACGTTATACGTTATACGTTATACGTTATTCTTTATACGTTATACGTTATACGTTATACGTTATACGTCATACGTTATACGTTATACGTTATACGATATACGTTATACGTTATACGTTATACGTTATACGTTATACGTAATTCGTAATACGTTATACCTGATACGATATACGTTCTACGTTATACGTTATACGTTATACGTTATACGTTATACGTTATACGTGATAAGTTATACGTTATACGTTATACGTTATTCTTTATACGTTATACGTTATACGTTATACGTTATACGTCATACGTTATACGTTATACGTTATACGTTATACGTTATACGTTATACGTTATACGTTATACGTTATACGTTATGCGTTATACGTTAGACGTTATACGTTATACGTTATACGTTATACGTTATACGTTATACGTTATACGTTATACGTTATACGTTATACGTTATACGTTATACGTGATAAGTTATACGTTACATGCTATACGTTATACGTTATACGTTATACGTTATACGTTATACGTTATACGTTATACGTTATGCGTTATACGTTAGACGTTATACGTTATACGTCATACGTTATACGTTATACGTTATACGTTATACGTTATACGTTATACGTTATACGTTATACGTTATACGTCATACGTTATACGTTATACGTCATACGTTATACGTTATACGTTATACGTTATACGTTATACGTTATACGTTATACGTTATACGTTATACGCATACGTTATACGTTAAACGTTATACGTTATACGTTATACGTTATACGTCATAGGTTATACGTTATACGTTATACGTTATGCGTTATACGTTATACGTTATACGTTATACGTTATACGTTATACGTTATACGTTATACGTTATACGTTGTACGATATACGTTATACGTTATACGTTATACGTTATACGTTATACGTAATTCGTAATACGTTATACCCGATACGTTATACGTTCTACGTTATACGTTATACGTTATACGTTATACGTTATACGTTATACGTTATACGTTATACGTTATACGTTATGCGTTATACGTTAGACGTTATACGTTATACGTTATACGTTATACGTTATACGTTATACGTTATACGTTATACGTTATACGTTATACGTTATACGTGATAAGTTATACGTTACATGCTATACGTTATACGTTATACGTTATACGTTATACGTTATACGTTATACGTTATACGTTATGCGTTATACGTTAGACGTTATACGTTATACGTCATACGTTATACGTTATACGTTATACGTTATACGTTATACGTTATACGTTATACGTTATACGTTATACGTCATACGTTATACGTTATACGTCATACGTTATACGTTATACGTTATACGTTATACGTTATACGTTATACGTTATACGTTATACGTTATACGTTATACGTTATACGTTATACGTTATACGTTAAACGTTATACGTTATACGTTATACGTCATAGGTTATACGTTATACGTTATACGTTATGCGTTATACGTTATACGTTATACGTTATACGTTATACGTTATACGTTATACGTTATACGTTGTACGATATACGTTATACGTTATACGTTATACGTTATACGTTATACGTTATACGTAATTCGTAATACGTTATACCTGATACGTTATACGTTCTACGTTATACGTTATACGTTATACGTTATACGTTATACGTTATACGTGATAAGTTATACGTTATACGTTATACGTTATTCTTTATACGTTATACGTTATACGTTATACGTTATACGTCATACGCTATACGTTATACTTTATACGTTATACGTTATACGTTATACGTTATACGTTATACGTTATACGTTATGCGTTATACGTTAGACGTTATACGTTATACGTTATACGTTATACGTTATACGTTATACGTTATACGTTATACGTTGTACGTTATACGTTATACGTTATACGTTATACGTTATACGTTATACGTAATTCGTAATACGTTATACCTGATACGTTATACGTTCTACGTTATACGTTATACGTTATACGTTATACCTTATACGTTATACGTTATACGTCATACGTTATACGTCATACGTTATTCGTTATACGTTATACGTTATACGTTATACGTTATACGTTATACGTTATACGTTATTCTTTATACGTTATACGTTATACGTTATACGTTATACGTCATACGTTATACGTTATACGTTATACGATATACGTTATACGTTATACGTTATACGTTATACGTTATACGTAATTCGTAATACGTTATACCTGATACGATATACGTTCTACGTTATACGTTATACGTTATACGTTATACGTTATACGTTATACGTGATAAGTTATACGTTATACGTTATACGTTATTCTTTATACGTTATACGTTATACGTTATACGTTATACGTCATACGTTATACGTTATACGTTATACGTTATACGTTATACGTTATACGTTATACGTTATACGTTATACGTTATGCGTTATACGTTAGACGTTATACGTTATACGTTATACGTTATACGTTATACGTTATACGTTATACGTTATACGTTATACGTTATACGTTATACGTTATACGTGATAAGTTATACGTTACATGCTATACGTTATACGTTATACGTTATACGTTATACGTTATACGTTATACGTTATACGTTATGCGTTATACGTTAGACGTTATACGTTATACGTCATACGTTATACGTTATACGTTATACGTTATACGTTATACGTTATACGTTATACGTTATACGTTATACGTCATACGTTATACGTTATACGTCATACGTTATACGTTATACGTTATACGTTATACGTTATACGTTATACGTTATACGTTATACGTTATACGTTATACGTTATACGCATACGTTATACGTTAAACGTTATACGTTATACGTTATACGTTATACGTCATAGGTTATACGTTATACGTTATACGTTATGCGTTATACGTTATACGTTATACGTTATACGTTATACGTTATACGTTATACGTTGTACGATATACGTTATACGTTATACGTTATACGTTATACGTTATACGTAATTCGTAATACGTTATACCCGATACGTTATACGTTCTACGTTATACGTTATACGTTATACGTTATACGTTATACGTTATACGTGATAAGTTATACGTTATACGTTATACGTTATTCTTTATACGTTATACGTTATACGTTATACGTTATACGTCATACGCTATACGTTATACTTTATACGTTATACGTTATACGTTATACGTTATACGTTATACGTTATACGTTATGCGTTATACGTTAGACGTTATACGTTATACGTTATACGTTATACGTTATACGTTATACGTTATACGTTATACGTTGTACGTTATACGTTATACGTTATACGTTATACGTTATACGTTATACGTAATTCGTAATACGTTATACCTGATACGTTATACGTTCTACGTTATACGTTATACGTTATACGTTATACGTTATACGTTATACGTTATACGTGATAAGTTATACGTTATACGTTATACGTTATTCTTTATACGTTATACGTTATACGTTATACGTTATACGTCATACGTTATACGTTATACGTTATACGTTATACGTTATACGTCATACGTTATACGTTATACGTTATACGTTATACGTTATGCGTTATACTTTAGACGTTATACGTTATACGTTATACGCTACACGTTATACGTTATACGTTATACGTTATACGTTGTACGTTATACGTTATACGTTATACGTTATACGTTATACGTTATACCTTATACGTTATACGTTATACGTCATACGTTATACGTCATACGTTATTCGTTATACGTTATACGTTATACGTTATACGTTATACGTTATACGTTATACGTTATTCTTTATACGTTATACGTTATACGTTATACGTTATACGTCATACGTTATACGTTATACGTTATACGATATACGTTATACGTTATACGTTATACGTTATACGTTATACGTAATTCGTAATACGTTATACCTGATACGATATACGTTCTACGTTATACGTTATACGTTATACGTTATACGTTATACGTTATACGTTATACGTGATAAGTTATACGTTATACGTTATACGTTATTCTTTATACGTTATACGTTATACGTTATACGTTATACGTCATACGTTATACGTTATACGTTATACGTTATACGTTATACGTTATACGTTATACGTTATGCGTTATACGTTAGACGTTATACGTTATACGTTATACGTTATACGTTATACGTTATACGTTATACGTTATACGTTATACGTTATACGTTATACGTGATAAGTTATACGTTACATGCTATACGTTATACGTTATACGTTATACGTTATACGTTATACGTTATACGTTATACGTTATGCGTTATACGTTAGACGTTATACGTTATACGTCATACGTTATACGTTATACGTTATACGTTATACGTTATACGTTATACGTTATACGTTATACGTTATACGTCATACGTTATACGTTATACGTCATACGTTATACGTTATACGTTATACGTTATACGTTATACGTTATACGTTATACGTTATACGTTATACGTTATACGTTATACGTTATACGTTATACGTTAAACGTTATACGTTATACGTTATACGTCATAGGTTATACGTTATACGTTATACGTTATGCGTTATACGTTATACGTTATACGTTATACGTTATACGTTATACGTTATACGTTGTACGATATACGTTATACGTTATACGTTATACGTTATACGTTATACGTAATTCGTAATACGTTATACCTGATACGTTATACGTTCTACGTTATACGTTATACGTTATACGTTATACGTTATACGTTATACGTGATAAGTTATACGTTATACGTTATACGTTATTCTTTATACGTTATACGTTATACGTTATACGTTATACGTCATACGCTATACGTTATACTTTATACGTTATACGTTATACGTTATACGTTATACGTTATACGTTATACGTTATGCGTTATACGTTAGACGTTATACGTTATACGTTATACGTTATACGTTATACGTTATACGTTATACGTTATACGTTATACGTTATACGTTATACGTTATACGTGAAACGTTATACGTTATACGTTATACGTTATACGTTATACGTTATACGTTATACGTTATACGTTATACGTTATACGTAATTCGTAATACGTTATACCTGATACGTTATACGTTCTACGTTATACGTTATACGTTATACGTTATACGTTATACGTTATACGTTATACGTTGTACAATATACGTTATACGTTATACGTTATACGTTATACGTTATACGTAATACGTTATACCTGATACGTTATACGTTCTACGTTATACGTTATACGTTATACGTTATACGTTATACGTTATACGTTATACGTGATAAGTTATACGTTATACGTTATACGTTATTCTTTATACGTTATACGTTATACGTTATACGTTATACGTTATACGTTATACGTTATACGTTATACGTTATACGTTATACGTTATACGATATACGTTATACGTTATACGTTAGACGTTATACGTTATACGTTATACGTTAGACGTTATACGTTATACGTTATACGTCATACGTTATACGTTATACGTTATACGTTATACGTTGTACGTTATACGTTATACGTTATACGTTATACGTTATACGTTATACCTTATACGTTATACGTTATACGTCATACGTTATACGTCATACGTTATTCGTTATACGTTATACGTTATACGTTATACGTTATACGTTACACGTTATACGTTATTCTTTATACGTTATACGTTATACGTTATACGTTATACGTCATACGTTATACGTTATACGTTATACGATATACGTTATACGTTATACGTTATACGTTATACGTTATACGTTATACGTAATTCGTAATACGTTATACCTGATACGATATACGTTCTACGTTATACGTTATACGTTATACGTTATACGTTATACGTTATACGTGATAAGTTATACGTTATACGTTATACGTTATTCTTTATACGTTATACGTTATACGTTATACGTTATACGTCATACGTTATACGTTATACGTTATACGTTATACGTTATACGTTATACGTTATACGTTATACGTTATACGTTATGCGTTATACGTTAGACGTTATACGTTATACGTTATACGTTATACGTTATACGTTATACGTTATACGTTATACGTTATACGTTATACGTTATACGTGATAAGTTATACGTTACATGCTATACGTTATACGTTATACGTTATACGTTATACGTTATACGTTATACGTTATACGTTATGCGTTATACGTTAGACGTTATACGTTATACGTCATACGTTATACGTTATACGTTATACGTTATACGTTATACGTTATACGTTATACGTTATACGTTATACGTCATACGTTATACGTTATACGTCATACGTTATACGTTATACGTTATACGTTATACGTTATACGTTATACGTTATACGTTATACGTTATACGTTATACGTTATACGTTATACGTTATACGTTAAACGTTATACGTTATACGTTATACGTCATAGGTTATACGTTATACGTTATACGTTATGCGTTATACGTTATACGTTATACGTTATACGTTATACGTTATACGTTATACGTTATACGTTGTACGATATACGTTATACGTTATACGTTATACGTTATACGTTATACGTAATTCGTAATACGTTATACCTGATACGTTATACGTTCTACGTTATACGTTATACGTTATACGTTATACGTTATACGTTATACGTGATAAGTTATACGTTATACGTTATACGTTATTCTTTATACGTTATACGTTATACGTTATACGTTATACGTCATACGCTATACGTTATACTTTATACGTTATACGTTATACGTTATACGTTATACGTTATACGTTATACGTTATGCGTTATACGTTAGACGTTATACGTTATACGTTATACGTTATACGTTATACGTTATACGTTATACGTTATACGTTGTACGTTATACGTTATACGTTATACGTTATACGTTATACGTTATACGTAATTCGTAATACGTTATACCTGATACGTTATACGTTCTACGTTATACGTTATACGTTATACGTTATACCTTATACGTTATACGTTATACGTCATACGTTATACGTCATACGTTATTCGTTATACGTTATACGTTATACGTTATACGTTATACGTTATACGTTATACGTTATTCTTTATACGTTATACGTTATACGTTATACGTTATACGTCATACGTTATACGTTATACGTTATACGATATACGTTATACGTTATACGTTATACGTTATACGTTATACGTAATTCGTAATACGTTATACCTGATACGATATACGTTCTACGTTATACGTTATACGTTATACGTTATACGTTATACGTTATACGTGATAAGTTATACGTTATACGTTATACGTTATTCTTTATACGTTATACGTTATACGTTATACGTTATACGTCATACGTTATACGTTATACGTTATACGTTATACGTTATACGTTATACGTTATACGTTATACGTTATACGTTATGCGTTATACGTTAGACGTTATACGTTATACGTTATACGTTATACGTTATACGTTATACGTTATACGTTATACGTTATACGTTATACGTTATACGTTATACGTGATAAGTTATACGTTACATGCTATACGTTATACGTTATACGTTATACGTTATACGTTATACGTTATACGTTATACGTTATGCGTTATACGTTAGACGTTATACGTTATACGTCATACGTTATACGTTATACGTTATACGTTATACGTTATACGTTATACGTTATACGTTATACGTTATACGTCATACGTTATACGTTATACGTCATACGTTATACGTTATACGTTATACGTTATACGTTATACGTTATACGTTATACGTTATACGTTATACGTTATACGTTATACGCATACGTTATACGTTAAACGTTATACGTTATACGTTATACGTTATACGTCATAGGTTATACGTTATACGTTATACGTTATGCGTTATACGTTATACGTTATACGTTATACGTTATACGTTATACGTTATACGTTATACGTTATACGTTGTACGATATACGTTATACGTTATACGTTATACGTTATACGTTATACGTAATTCGTAATACGTTATACCCGATACGTTATACGTTCTACGTTATACGTTATACGTTATACGTTATACGTTATACGTTATACGTTATACGTTATACGTTATACGTTATGCGTTATACGTTAGACGTTATACGTTATACGTTATACGTTATACGTTATACGTTATACGTTATACGTTATACGTTATACGTTATACGTTATACGTGATAAGTTATACGTTACATGCTATACGTTATACGTTATACGTTATACGTTATACGTTATACGTTATACGTTATACGTTATGCGTTATACGTTAGACGTTATACGTTATACGTCATACGTTATACGTTATACGTTATACGTTATACGTTATACGTTATACGTTATACGTTATACGTTATACGTCATACGTTATACGTTATACGTCATACGTTATACGTTATACGTTATACGTTATACGTTATACGTTATACGTTATACGTTATACGTTATACGTTATACGTTATACGTTATACGTTATACGTTAAACGTTATACGTTATACGTTATACGTCATAGGTTATACGTTATACGTTATACGTTATGCGTTATACGTTATACGTTATACGTTATACGTTATACGTTATACGTTATACGTTGTACGATATACGTTATACGTTATACGTTATACGTTATACGTTATACGTTATACGTAATTCGTAATACGTTATACCTGATACGTTATACGTTCTACGTTATACGTTATACGTTATACGTTATACGTTATACGTTATACGTGATAAGTTATACGTTATACGTTATACGTTATTCTTTATACGTTATACGTTATACGTTATACGTTATACGTCATACGCTATACGTTATACTTTATACGTTATACGTTATACGTTATACGTTATACGTTATACGTTATACGTTATGCGTTATACGTTAGACGTTATACGTTATACGTTATACGTTATACGTTATACGTTATACGTTATACGTTATACGTTGTACGTTATACGTTATACGTTATACGTTATACGTTATACGTTATACGTAATTCGTAATACGTTATACCTGATACGTTATACGTTCTACGTTATACGTTATACGTTATACGTTATACCTTATACGTTATACGTTATACGTCATACGTTATACGTCATACGTTATTCGTTATACGTTATACGTTATACGTTATACGTTATACGTTATACGTTATACGTTATTCTTTATACGTTATACGTTATACGTTATACGTTATACGTCATACGTTATACGTTATACGTTATACGATATACGTTATACGTTATACGTTATACGTTATACGTTATACGTAATTCGTAATACGTTATACCTGATACGATATACGTTCTACGTTATACGTTATACGTTATACGTTATACGTTATACGTTATACGTGATAAGTTATACGTTATACGTTATACGTTATTCTTTATACGTTATACGTTATACGTTATACGTTATACGTCATACGTTATACGTTATACGTTATACGTTATACGTTATACGTTATACGTTATACGTTATACGTTATACGTTATGCGTTATACGTTAGACGTTATACGTTATACGTTATACGTTATACGTTATACGTTATACGTTATACGTTATACGTTATACGTTATACGTTATACGTTATACGTGATAAGTTATACGTTACATGCTATACGTTATACGTTATACGTTATACGTTATACGTTATACGTTATACGTTATACGTTATGCGTTATACGTTAGACGTTATACGTTATACGTCATACGTTATACGTTATACGTTATACGTTATACGTTATACGTTATACGTTATACGTTATACGTTATACGTCATACGTTATACGTTATACGTCATACGTTATACGTTATACGTTATACGTTATACGTTATACGTTATACGTTATACGTTATACGTTATACGTTATACGTTATACGCATACGTTATACGTTAAACGTTATACGTTATACGTTATACGTTATACGTCATAGGTTATACGTTATACGTTATACGTTATGCGTTATACGTTATACGTTATACGTTATACGTTATACGTTATACGTTATACGTTGTACGATATACGTTATACGTTATACGTTATACGTTATACGTTATACGTAATTCGTAATACGTTATACCCGATACGTTATACGTTCTACGTTATACGTTATACGTTATACGTTATACGTTATACGTTATACGTGATAAGTTATACGTTATACGTTATACGTTATTCTTTATACGTTATACGTTATACGTTATACGTTATACGTCATACGCTATACGTTATACTTTATACGTTATACGTTATACGTTATACGTTATACGTTATACGTTATACGTTATGCGTTATACGTTAGACGTTATACGTTATACGTTATACGTTATACGTTATACGTTATACGTTATACGTTATACGTTGTACGTTATACGTTATACGTTATACGTTATACGTTATACGTTATACGTAATTCGTAATACGTTATACCTGATACGTTATACGTTCTACGTTATACGTTATACGTTATACGTTATACGTTATACGTTATACGTTATACGTGATAAGTTATACGTTATACGTTATACGTTATTCTTTATACGTTATACGTTATACGTTATACGTTATACGTCATACGTTATACGTTATACGTTATACGTTATACGTTATACGTCATACGTTATACGTTATACGTTATACGTTATACGTTATGCGTTATACTTTAGACGTTATACGTTATACGTTATACGCTACACGTTATACGTTATACGTTATACGTTATACGTTGTACGTTATACGTTATACGTTATACGTTATACGTTATACGTTATACCTTATACGTTATACGTTATACGTCATACGTTATACGTCATACGTTATTCGTTATACGTTATACGTTATACGTTATACGTTATACGTTATACGTTATACGTTATTCTTTATACGTTATACGTTATACGTTATACGTTATACGTCATACGTTATACGTTATACGTTATACGATATACGTTATACGTTATACGTTATACGTTATACGTTATACGTAATTCGTAATACGTTATACCTGATACGATATACGTTCTACGTTATACGTTATACGTTATACGTTATACGTTATACGTTATACGTTATACGTGATAAGTTATACGTTATACGTTATACGTTATTCTTTATACGTTATACGTTATACGTTATACGTTATACGTCATACGTTATACGTTATACGTTATACGTTATACGTTATACGTTATACGTTATACGTTATGCGTTATACGTTAGACGTTATACGTTATACGTTATACGTTATACGTTATACGTTATACGTTATACGTTATACGTTATACGTTATACGTTATACGTGATAAGTTATACGTTACATGCTATACGTTATACGTTATACGTTATACGTTATACGTTATACGTTATACGTTATACGTTATGCGTTATACGTTAGACGTTATACGTTATACGTCATACGTTATACGTTATACGTTATACGTTATACGTTATACGTTATACGTTATACGTTATACGTTATACGTCATACGTTATACGTTATACGTCATACGTTATACGTTATACGTTATACGTTATACGTTATACGTTATACGTTATACGTTATACGTTATACGTTATACGTTATACGTTATACGTTATACGTTATACGTTAAACGTTATACGTTATACGTTATACGTCATAGGTTATACGTTATACGTTATACGTTATGCGTTATACGTTATACGTTATACGTTATACGTTATACGTTATACGTTATACGTTGTACGATATACGTTATACGTTATACGTTATACGTTATACGTTATACGTAATTCGTAATACGTTATACCTGATACGTTATACGTTCTACGTTATACGTTATACGTTATACGTTATACGTTATACGTTATACGTGATAAGTTATACGTTATACGTTATACGTTATTCTTTATACGTTATACGTTATACGTTATACGTTATACGTCATACGCTATACGTTATACTTTATACGTTATACGTTATACGTTATACGTTATACGTTATACGTTATACGTTATGCGTTATACGTTAGACGTTATACGTTATACGTTATACGTTATACGTTATACGTTATACGTTATACGTTATACGTTATACGTTATACGTTATACGTTATACGTGAAACGTTATACGTTATACGTTATACGTTATACGTTATACGTTATACGTTATACGTTATACGTTATACGTTATACGTAATTCGTAATACGTTATACCTGATACGTTATACGTTCTACGTTATACGTTATACGTTATACGTTATACGTTATACGTTATACGTTATACGTTGTACAATATACGTTATACGTTATACGTTATACGTTATACGTTATACGTAATACGTTATACCTGATACGTTATACGTTCTACGTTATACGTTATACGTTATACGTTATACGTTATACGTTATACGTTATACGTGATAAGTTATACGTTATACGTTATACGTTATTCTTTATACGTTATACGTTATACGTTATACGTTATACGTTATACGTTATACGTTATACGTTATACGTTATACGTTATACGTTATACGATATACGTTATACGTTATACGTTAGACGTTATACGTTATACGTTATACGTTAGACGTTATACGTTATACGTTATACGTCATACGTTATACGTTATACGTTATACGTTATACGTTATACGTTATACGTTATACGTTATACGTTATACGTTATACGTTATACGTTATACGTTATGCGTTATACGTTATTCGTTATATGTTATACGTTATACGTGATAAGTTATACGTTACATGCTATACGTTATACGTTATACGTTATACGTTGTACGTTATACGTTATACGTTATACGTCATACGTTATACGTCATACGTTATTCGTTATACGTTATACGTTATACGTTATACTTTATACGTTATACGTTATACGTTATACGTTATACGTTATTCTTTATACGTTATACTTTATACGTTATACGTTATACGTCATACGTTATACGTTATACGTTATACGTTATACGTTATACGTTATACGTTATACGTGAAACGTTATACGTTATACGTTATACGTTATACGTTATACGTTATACGTTATACGTTATACGTTATACGTTATACGTTATTCGTTACACGTTATACGTTATACGTTATTCGTTATACGTTATACGTTATACGTTGTACGTTATACGTTATACGTCATACGTTATACGTTATACGTTATACGTCATACGTTATACGTCATACGTTATTCGTTATACGTTATACGTTATACGTTATACGTTATACGTTATACGTTACACGTTATACGTTATTCTTTATACGTTATACTTTATACGTTATACGTTATACGGCATACGTTATACGTTATACGTTATACGTTATACGTTATACGTTATACGTTATACGTTATACGTGAAACGTTATACGTTATACGTTATACGTTATACGTTATACGTTATACGTTATACGTTATACGTTATACGTTATACGTTATACGTTATACGTTATACGTTATACGTTATTCGTTACACGTTATACGTTATACGTTATTCGTTATACGTTATACGTTATACGTTATACGTTATACGTTATACGTTATACGTAATACGTTATACGTTATACGTTATACGTTATACGTTATACGTTATACGTTATACGTTATACGTTAGACGTTATACGTTATACGTTATACGTTATACGTTATACGTTATACGTTATACGTTTTACGTTATACGTTATACGTTATACCTTATACGTTATACGTCATACGTTATTCGTCATACGTTATACGTTATACGTTATACGTTATACGTTATACGTTATACGTTATTCTTTATACGTTATACTTTATACGTTATACGTTATACGTCATACGTTATACGTTATACGTTATGCGTTATACGTTATGCGTTATACGTTATAGGTTATACGTTATACGTTATACGTTATACGTTATACGTTATACGTTATACGTTATACGTTATACGTTGTACGTTATACGTTATACGTTATACGTTATACGTTATACGTTATACGTTATACGTGAAACGTTATACGTTATACGTTATACGTTATACGTTATACGTGAAACGTTATACGTTATACGTTATACGTTATACGTTATACGTTATACGTTATACGTTATATGTTATACGTTATACGTTATACGTTATACGTTGTACGTTATACGTTATACGTCATACGTTATACGTTATACGTTATACGTTATACGTTATACGTTATACGTTATACGTTATACGTTATACGTTATACGTTATACGTTATACGTTATTCTTTATACGTTATACGTTATACGTTATACGTTATACGTTATACGTTATACGTTGTACGTCATAGGTTATACGTTATACGTTATACGTTATGCGTTATACGTTATACGTTATACGTTATACGTTATACGTTATACGTTATACGTTGTACGATATACGTTATACGTTATACGTTATACGTTATACGTTATACGTAATTCGTAATACGTTATACCTGATACGTTATACGTTCTACGTTATACGTTATACGTTATACGTTATACGTTATACGTTATACGTGATAAGTTATACGTTATACGTTATACGTTATTCCTTATACGTTATACGTTATACGTTATACGTTATACGTCATACGCTATACGTTATACTTTATACGTTATACGTTATACGTTATACGTTATACGTTATACGTTATACGTTATGCGTTATACGTTAGACGTTATACGTTATACGTTATACGTTATACGTTATACGTTATACGTTATACGTTATACGTTGTACGTTATACGTTATACGTTATACGTTATACGTTATACGTTATACGTAATTCGTAATACGTTATACCTGATACGTTATACGTTCTACGTTATACGTTATACGTTATACGTTATACGTTATACGTTATACGTTATACGTGATAAGTTATACGTTATACGTTATACGTTATTCTTTATACGTTATACGTTATACGTTATACGTTATACGTCATACGTTATACGTTATACGTTATACGTTATACGTCATACGTTATACGTTATACGTTATACGTTATACGTTATGCGTTATACGTTAGACGTTATACGTTATACGTTATACGCTATACGTTATACGTTATACGTTATACGTTATACGTTGTACGTTATACGTTATACGTTATACGTTATACGTTATACGTTATACCTTATACGTTATACGTTATACGTCATACGTTATACGTCATACGTTATTCGTTATACGTTATACGTTATACGTTATACGTTATACGTTATACGTTATACGTTATTCTTTATACGTTATACGTTATACGTTATACGTTATACGTCATACGTTATACGTTATACGTTATACGATATACGTTATACGTTATACGTTATACGTTATACGTTATACGTAATTCGTAATACGTTATACCTGATACGATATACGTTCTACGTTATACGTTATACGTTATACGTTATACGTTATACGTTATACGTGATAAGTTATACGTTATACGTTATACGTTATTCTTTATACGTTATACGTTATACGTTATACGTTATACGTCATACGTTATACGTTATACGTTATACGTTATACGTTATACGTTATACGTTATACGTTATACGTTATACGTTATGCGTTATACGTTAGACTTTATACGTTATACGTTATACGTTATACGTTATACGTTATACGTTATACGTTATACGTTATACGTTATACGTTATACGTGATAAGTTATACGTTACATGCTATACGTTATACGTTATACGTTATACGTTATACGTTATACGTTATACGTTATACGTTATGCGTTATACGTTAGACGTTATACGTTATACGTCATACGTTATACGTTATACGTTATACGTTATACGTTATACGTTATACGTTATACGTTATACGTTATACGCCATACGTTATACGTTATACGTCATACGTTATACGTTATACGTTATACGTTATACGTTATACGTTATACGTTATACGTTATACGTTATACGTTATACGTTATACGTTATACGTTATACGTTAAACGTTATACGTTATACGTTATACGTCATAGGTTATACGTTATACGTTATACGTTATGCGTTATACGTTATACGTTATACGTTATACGTTATACGTTATACGTTATACGTTATACGTTGTACGATATACGTTATACGTTATACGTTATACGTTATACGTTATACGTAATTCGTAATACGTTATACCTGATACGTTATACGTTCTACGTTATACGTTATACGTTATACGTTATACGTTATACGTTATACGTGATAAGTTATACGTTATACGTTATACGTTATTCTTTATACGTTATACGTTATACGTTATACGTTATACGTCATACGCTATACGTTATACTTTATACGTTATACGTTATACGTTATACGTTATTCGTTATACGTTATACGTTATACGTTATACGTTATACGTTATACGTTATACGTTATTCTTTATACGTTATACGTTATACGTTATACGTTATACGTCATACGTTATACGTTATACGTTATACGATATACGTTATACGTTAACCGTTATACGTTATACGTTATACGTAATTCGTAATACGTTATACCTGATACGATATACGTTCTACGTTATACGTTATACGTTATACGTTATACGTTATACGTTATACGTGATAAGTTATACGTTATACGTTATACGTTATTCTTTATACGTTATACGTTATACGTTATACGTTATACGTCATACGTTATACGTTATACGTTATACGTTATACGTTATACGTTATACGTTATACGTTATACGTTATACGTTATGCGTTATACGTTAGACGTTATACGTTATACGTTATACGTTATACGTTATACGTTATACGTTATACGTTATACGTTATACGTTATGCGTTATACGTTAGACGTTATACGTTATACGTTATACGTTATACGTTATACGTTATACGTTATACGTTATACGTTATACGTTATACGTTATACGTGATAAGTTATACGTTACATGCTATACGTTATACGTTATACGTTATACGTTATACGTTATACGTTATACGTTATACGTTATGCGTTATACGTTAGACGTTATACGTTATACGTCATACGTTATACGTTATACGTTATACGTTATACGTTATACGTTATACGTTATACGTTATACGTTATACGTCATACGTTATACGTTATACGTCATACGTTATACGTTATACGTTATACGTTATACGTTATACGTTATACGTTATACGTTATACGTTATACGTTATACGTTATACGTTATACGTTATACGTTATACGTTAAACGTTATACGTTATACGTTATACGTCATAGGTTATACGTTATACGTTATACGTTATGCGTTATACGTTATACGTTATACGTTATACGTTATACGTTATACGTTATACGTTGTACGATATACGTTATACGTTATACGTTATACGTTATACGTTATACGTAATTCGTAATACGTTATACCTGATACGTTATACGTTCTACGTTATACGTTATACGTTATACGTTATACGTTATACGTTATACGTGATAAGTTATACGTTATACGTTATACGTTATTCTTTATACGTTATACGTTATACGTTATACGTTATACGTCATACGCTATACGTTATACTTTATACGTTATACGTTATACGTTATACGTTATACGTTATACGTTATACGTTATGCGTTATACGTTAGACGTTATACGTTATACGTTATACGTTATACGTTATACGTTATACGTTATACGTTATACGTTGTACGTTATACGTTATACGTTATACGTTATACGTTATACGTTATACGTAATTCGTAATACGTTATACCTGATACGTTATACGTTCTACGTTATACGTTATACGTTATACGTTATACGTTATACGTTATACGTTATACGTTATACGTTATACGTGATAAGTTATACGTTATACGTTATACGTTATTCTTTATACGTTATACGTTATACGTTATACGTTATACGTCATACGTTATACGTTATACGTTATACGTTATACGTTATACGTTATACGTTATACGTTATACGTTATACGTTATGCGTTATACGTTAGACGTTATACGTTATACGTTATACGCTATACGTTATACGTTATACGTTATACGTTATACGTTGTACGTTATACGTTATACGTTATACGTTATACGTTATACGTTATACGTTATACGTTATACGTTATACGTGATAAGTTATACGTTACATGCTATACGTTATACGTTATACGTTATACGTTGTACGTTATATGTTATACGTTATACGTTATACGTTATACGTTATACGTTGTACGTTATACGTTATACGTCATACGTTATACGTTATACGTTATACGTCATACGTTATACGTTATACGTCATACGTTATACGTTATACGTTATACGTTATACGTTATACGTTATACGTTATACGTTATACGTTATACGTTATACGTAATTCGTAATACGTTATACCTGATACGTTATACGTTCTACGTTATACGTTATACGTTATACGTTATACGTTATACGTTATACGTTATACGTGATAAGTTATACGTTATACGTTATACGTTATTCTTTATACGTTATACGTTATACGTTATACGTTATACGTCATACGTTATACGTTATACGTTATACGTTATACGTCATACGTTATACGTTATACGTTATACGTTATACGTTATGCGTTATACGTTAGACGTTATACGTTATACGTTATACGCTATACGTTATACGTTATACGTTATACGTTATACGTTGTACGTTATACGTTATACGTTATACGTTATACGTTATACGTTATACCTTATACGTTATACGTTATACGTCATACGTTATACGTCATACGTTATTCGTTATACGTTATACGTTATACGTTATACGTTATACGTTATACGTTATACGTTATTCTTTATACGTTATACGTTATACGTTATACGTTATACGTCATACGTTATACGTTATACGTTATACGATATACGTTATACGTTATACGTTATACGTTATACGTTATACGTAATTCGTAATACGTTATACCTGATACGATATACGTTCTACGTTATACGTTATACGTTATACGTTATACGTTATACGTTATACGTGATAAGTTATACGTTATACGTTATACGTTATTCTTTATACGTTATACGTTATACGTTATACGTTATACGTCATACGTTATACGTTATACGTTATACGTTATACGTTATACGTTATACGTTATACGTTATACGTTATACGTTATGCGTTATACGTTAGACTTTATACGTTATACGTTATACGTTATACGTTATACGTTATACGTTATACGTTATACGTTATACGTTATACGTTATACGTGATAAGTTATACGTTACATGCTATACGTTATACGTTATACGTTATACGTTATACGTTATACGTTATACGTTATACGTTATGCGTTATACGTTAGACGTTATACGTTATACGTCATACGTTATACGTTATACGTTATACGTTATACGTTATACGTTATACGTTATACGTTATACGTTATACGTCATACGTTATACGTTATACGTCATACGTTATACGTTATACGTTATACGTTATACGTTATACGTTATACGTTATACGTTATACGTTATACGTTATACGTTATACGTTATACGTTATACGTTAAACGTTATACGTTATACGTTATACGTCATAGGTTATACGTTATACGTTATACGTTATGCGTTATACGTTATACGTTATACGTTATACGTTATACGTTATACGTTATACGTTATACGTTGTACGATATACGTTATACGTTATACGTTATACGTTATACGTTATACGTAATTCGTAATACGTTATACCTGATACGTTATACGTTCTACGTTATACGTTATACGTTATACGTTATACGTTATACGTTATACGTGATAAGTTATACGTTATACGTTATACGTTATTCTTTATACGTTATACGTTATACGTTATACGTTATACGTCATACGCTATACGTTATACTTTATACGTTATACGTTATACGTTATACGTTATTCGTTATACGTTATACGTTATACGTTATACGTTATACGTTATACGTTATACGTTATTCTTTATACGTTATACGTTATACGTTATACGTTATACGTCATACGTTATACGTTATACGTTATACGATATACGTTATACGTTAACCGTTATACGTTATACGTTATACGTAATTCGTAATACGTTATACCTGATACGATATACGTTCTACGTTATACGTTATACGTTATACGTTATACGTTATACGTTATACGTGATAAGTTATACGTTATACGTTATACGTTATTCTTTATACGTTATACGTTATACGTTATACGTTATACGTCATACGTTATACGTTATACGTTATACGTTATACGTTATACGTTATACGTTATACGTTATACGTTATACGTTATGCGTTATACGTTAGACGTTATACGTTATACGTTATACGTTATACGTTATACGTTATACGTTATACGTTATACGTTATACGTTATACGTTATACGTTATACGTGATAAGTTATACGTTACATGCTATACGTTATACGTTATACGTTATACGTTATACGTTATACGTTATACGTTATACGTTATGCGTTATACGTTAGACGTTATACGTTATACGTCATACGTTATACGTTATACGTTATACGTTATACGTTATACGTTATACGTTATACGTTATACGTTATACGTCATACGTTATACGTTATACGTCATACGTTATACGTTATACGTTATACGTTATACGTTATACGTTATACGTTATACGTTATACGTTATACGTTATACGTTATACGTTATACGTTATACGTTAAACGTTATACGTTATACGTTATACGTTATACGTCATAGGTTATACGTTATACGTTATACGTTATGCGTTATACGTTATACGTTATACGTTATACGTTATACGTTATACGTTATACGTTGTACGATATACGTTATACGTTATACGTTATACGTTATACGTTATACGTAATTCGTAATAAGTTATACCTGATACGTTATACGTTCTACGTTATACGTTATACGTTATACGTTATACGTTATACGTTATACGTGATAAGTTATACGTTATACGTTATACGTTATTCTTTATACGTTATACGTTATACGTTATACGTTATACGTCATACGCTATACGTTATACTTTATACGTTATACGTTATACGTTATACGTTATACGTTATACGTTATACGTTATGCGTTATACGTTAGACGTTATACGTTATACGTTATACGTTATACGTTATACGTTATACGTTATACGTTATACGTTGTACGTTATACGTTATACGTTATACGTTATACGTTATACGTTATACGTAATTCGTAATACGTTATACCTGATACGTTATACGTTCTACGTTATACGTTATACGTTATACGTTATACGTTATACGTTATACGTTATACGTGATAAGTTATACGTTATACGTTATACGTTATTCTTTATACGTTATACGTCATACGTTATACGTTATACGTCATACGTTATACGTTATACGTTATACGTTATACGTTATACGTCATACGTTATACGTTATACGTTATACGTTATACGTTATGCGTTATACTTTAGACGTTATACGTTATACGTTATACGCTATACGTTATACGTTATACGTTATACGTTATACGTTGTACGTTATACGTTATACGTTATACGTTATACGTTATACGTTATACCTTATACGTTATACGTTATACGTCATACGTTATACGTCATACGTTATTCGTTATACGTTATACGTTATACGTTATACGTTATACGTTATACGTTATACGTTATTCTTTATACGTTATACGTTATACGTTATACGTTATACGTCATACGTTATACGTTATACGTTATACGATATACGTTATACGTTATACGTTATACGTTATACGTTATACGTAATTCGTAATACGTTATACCTGATACGATATACGTTCTACGTTATACGTTATACGTTATACGTTATACGTTATACGTTATACGTGATAAGTTATACGTTATACGTTATACGTTATTCTTTATACGTTATACGTTATACGTTATACGTTATACGTCATACGTTATACGTTATACGTTATACGTTATACGTTATACGTTATACGTTATACGTTATGCGTTATACGTTAGACGTTATACGTTATACGTTATACGTTATACGTTATACGTTATACGTTATACGTTATACGTTATACGTTATACGTTATACGTTATACGTTATACGTGATAAGTTATACGTTACATGCTATACGTTATACGTTATACGTTATACGTTATACGTTATACGTTATACGTTATACGTTATGCGTTATACGTTAGACGTTATACGTTATACGTCATACGTTATACGTTATACGTTATACGTTATACGTTATACGTTATACGTTATACGTTATACGTTATACGTCATACGTTATACGTTATACGTCATACGTTATACGTTATACGTTATACGTTATACGTTATACGTTATACGTTATACGTTATACGTTATACGTTATACGTTATACGTTATACGTTATACGTTATACGTTAAACGTTATACGTTATACGTTATACGTCATAGGTTATACGTTATACGTTATACGTTATGCGTTATACGTTATACGTTATACGTTATACGTTATACGTTATACGTTATACGTTGTACGATATACGTTATACGTTATACGTTATACGTTATACGTTATACGTAATTCGTAATACGTTATACCTGATACGTTATACGTTCTACGTTATACGTTATACGTTATACGTTATACGTTATACGTTATACGTGATAAGTTATACGTTATACGTTATACGTTATTCTTTATACGTTATACGTTATACGTTATACGTTATACGTCATACGCTATACGTTATACTTTATACGTTATACGTTATACGTTATACGTTATACGTTATACGTTATACGTTATGCGTTATACGTTAGACGTTATACGTTATACGTTATACGTTATACGTTATACGTTATACGTTATACGTTATACGTTGTACGTTATACGTTATACGTTATACGTTATACGTTATACGTTATACGTAATTCGTAATACGTTATACCTGATACGTTATACGTTCTACGTTATACGTTATACGTTATACGTTATACGTTATACGTTATACGTTATACGTTATACGTTATACGTGATAAGTTATACGTTATACGTTATACGTTATTCTTTATACGTTATACGTTATACGTTATACGTTATACGTCATACGTTATACGTTATACGTTATACGTTATACGTTATACGTTATACGTTATACGTTATACGTTATACGTTATGCGTTATACGTTAGACGTTATACGTTATACGTTATACGCTATACGTTATACGTTATACGTTATACGTTATACGTTGTACGTTATACGTTATACGTTATACGTTATACGTTATACGTTATACGTTATACGTTATACGTTATACGTTATACGTGATAAGTTATACGTTACATGCTATACGTTATACGTTATACGTTATACGTTGTACGTTATATGTTATACGTTATACGTTATACGTTATACGTTATACGTTGTACGTTATACGTTATACGTCATACGTTATACGTTATACGTTATACGTCATACGTTATACGTTATACGTCATACGTTATACGTTATACGTTATACGTTATACGTTATACGTTATACGTTATACGTTATACGTTATACGTTATACGTTATACGTTATACGTTATACGTTATACGTTATACGTTATACGTTATACGTTATACGTTATACGTTATACGTTATACGTTATACGTTATACGTTATACGTTATACGTTATACGTTATACGTTATACGTTATACGTTATACGTGATAAGTTATACGTTACATGCTATACGTTATACGTTATACGTTATACGTTGTACGTTATACGTTATACGTTATAAGTTATACGTTATACGTTATACGTCATACGTTATACATCATACGTTATTCGTTATACGTTATACGTTATACGTTATACGTTATACGTTATACGTTATACGGTATACGTTATACGTTATACGTTATACGTTATACGCTATACGTTATATGTTATACGCTATACGTTATACGTAATATGTAATGCTTCATACGTTTTACGTTATTCGTTATACGTTTTTCGTTACAAGTTATACGTTATACGTAATACGTTATAAGTTATATGTCATAAGTTATACGATACATGTTATACGTTATACGAAATATGTAATACGTAATACGTTTTACGATATTCGTTATAGCGTTCTTCGTTACACGTTATACGTTATACGTTATGCGTTATACGTATTACGTTAATCGTGATACGTTATACAGTTATACGTTATAGCGTTATACGGCATACGTTTATACGTTATACGTTATACGTTATACGTTATACGTTTACGTTTATACGTTATACGTTATACGTTATACTTATACGTTATACGTTATACGTATACGTTATACGTTATACGTTATACGTACGTTTACGTCATACGTTATACGTCATACGTTTAGTACGTCCTTACGTTATACGTTATACGTTATACGTTATGAGTTTATACATTATACGTTATACGTTATACGTTTAGGACGTTTATACGTTATACGTTATACGTTATACGTTATACGTTATACGTTATACGTTATACGTTATACGTTATACGTTATACGTTATACGGTTATACGTTTATACGTTATACGTTATACGTTATACGTTATACGTTATACGTTATACGTTATACGTTATACGTTATACGTTATACGTTATACTTTATACGTTTATACGTTATACGTTATATCGTTTATTACGTTATACGTTATACGTTATACGTTATACGTTATACGGTATACGTTATTCGTTATACGTTATACGTTATACGTTATACGCTATACGTTATATGTTATACGCTATACGTTATACGTAATATGTAATGCTTCATACGTTTTACGTTATTCGTTATACGTTTTTCGTTACAAGTTATACGTATATACGTAATACGTTATAAGTTATATGTCATAGGTTATACGATACATGTTATACGTTATACAAATATGTAATACGGTAATACGTTTTTACGATATTCGTTATACGTTCTTCGTTACACGTTATACGTTATACGTTATGCGTTATACGTATTACGTTATTCGTGATACGTTATACGTTATACGTTATACGTTATACGTTATACGTTATACGTTATACGTTATACGTTATACGTTATACGTTTATACGTTATACGTTATACGTTATACGTTATACGTTATACGTTATACGTTATACGTTTATACGTTATACGTTAATACGTTATACGTTATACGTTATACGTTATACGTAATACGTTATACGTTTACGTTATACGTTATACGTTATACGTTATACGTTATACGTTATACGTTATACGTTATACGTTATACGTTATACGTTATACGTTATACGTTATACGTTATACGTTATACCGTTATACGTTATACGTTATACGTTATACGTTATACGTTATACGTTATACGTTATACGTTTATACGTTATACGTTATACGTTATACGTTATACGTTATAGCGTTATACGTTATACGTAAATTCGTAATACGTTATACCTGATACGTTATACGTTCTACGTTATACGTTATACGTTATACGTTATACGTTATACGTTATACGTTATACGTTATACGTTATACGTGATTAGTTATACGTTATACGTTATACGTTTATTCTTTATACGTTATACTTTATACGTTATACGTTATACGTCATACGTTATACGTTATACGTTATACGTTATACGTTATACGTTATACGTTATACGTTATACGTTATACGTTATGCGTTATACGTTAGACGTTATACGTTATACGTTATACGCTATACGTTATACGTTATACGTTATACGTTATACGGTTGTACGTTATACGTTATACTTTCTACGTTATACGTTATACGTTATACGTTATACGTTATACGTTATACGTGATAAGTTATACGTTTACATGCTATACGGTTATACGTTATACGTTATACGTTGTACGTTATATGTTATAACGTTATACGTTATACGTTATACGTTATACGTTGTACGTTATACGTTATACGTCATACGTTATACGTTATACGTTATACGTCATACGTTATACGTTATACGTCATACGTTATACGTTAGTACGTTTACGTTATACGTTATACTTATACGTTATACGTTATACGTTATACGTTATACGTTATACGTATACGTTATACGTTATACGTTATACGTTATACGTTATACGTTATACGTTATACGTTATACGTTATACGTTATACGTTATACGTTATACGTTATACGTTATACGTTGAAACGTTATACGTTATACGTTATACGTTATACCGTTATTCGTTACACGTTATACGTTACACGTTATTCGTTATACGTTATACGTTATACGTTATACGTTTATACGTTATACTTATCGTAATACGTTATACGTTATACGTTATACGTTATACGTTATACGTTATACGTTATACGTTATACGTTATACGTTATACGTTATACGTTATACGTTATACGTTATACGTTATACGTTATGATGTTATACGCTATACGTTATACGTAATATGTAATGCTTCATACGTTTTACGTTATTCGTTATACGTTTTTCGTTACAAGTTATTCGTTATACGTAATACGTTATAAGTTATATGTCATAGGTTATACGATACATGTTATACGTTATACGAAATATGTAATACGTAATACGTTTTACGATATTCGTTATACGTTCTTCGTTACACGTTATACGTTATACGTTATGCGTTATACGTATTACGTTTATTCGTGATACGTTATACGTTATACGTTATACGTTATACGTTATACGTTATACGTTATACGTTATACGTTATACGTTATACGTTATACGTTATACGTTATACGTTATACGTTATACGTTATACGTTATACGTTATACGTTATACGTTATACGTTATACGTTATACGTTATACGTTATACGTTATACGTTATACGTTTATACGTTATACGTTATACGTTATACGTTATACGTTATACGTTATACGTTATACGTTATACGTTATACGTTATACGTTATACGTTATACGTTATACGTTATACGTTATACGTTATACGTTATACGTTTATACGTTATACGTTATACGTTATACGTTATACGTAAGTTCGTAATACGTTATACCTGATACGTTATACGTTCTACGTTATACGTTTATACGTTATACGTTATACGTTATACGTTATACTTTATACGTTATACGTTATACGTGATAAGTTATACGTTATAGCGTTATACGTTATTCTTTATAACGTTATACGTTATACGTTATACGTATACGTCATACGTTATACGTTATACGTTATACGTTATACGTTATACGTTATACTTATACGTTATACGTTATACGTTATGCGTTATACGTTAGACGGTTATACGTTATACGTTATACGCTATACTTTATACGTATACGTTATACGTTATACGTTGTACGTTATACGTTATACGTTATAAGTTATACGTTATACGTTATACGTTATACGTTATACGTTTATACGTGATAAGTTATACGTTACATGCTATAACGTTATACGTTATACGTTATACGTTGTACGTTATATGTTATACGTATACGTTATACGTTATACGTTATACGTTGTAGCGTTATACGTTATACGTCATACGTTATACGTTATACGTTATACGTCATACGTTATACGTTATACGTCATACGTTATACGTTATACGTTAGTATACGTTATACGTTATACGTTATACGTTATACGTTATACGTTATACGTTATACTTATACGTTATACGTTATACGTTATACGTTACGTATACTTTATACGTTATACGTTTTATACGTTATGACGTTATACGTTATACGTTTATACGTTATACGTTATACGTTATACGTGAAACGTTATACGTTATACGTTATACGTTTATACGTTATTCGTTACACGTTTATACGTTACAGCGTTATTCGTGATACGTTATACGTTATACGTCATACGTTATACGTCATACGTTATTCGTTATACGTTATACGTTATACGTTAGTACGTTATACGTTATACGTTATTCTTTATACGTTATACGTTATACGTTATACGTTATACGTTACACTTATACGTTATACGTTGTACGTTATACGTTATACGTTATACGTTATACGTTATACGTTATACGTTATACGTTATACGTTATACGTTATACGTTATACGTTATACGTTATGCGTTATACGTTATACGTGATAAGTTATACGTTACATGCTATACTTTATACGTCATACGTTATACGTTGTACGTTATACGTTATACGTTATTCGTGATACGTTATACGTTATACGTCTTACGTTATACGTCATACGTTATTCGTTATACGTTATACGTTATACGTTATACGTTATACGTTATACGTTTTCTTTATACGTTATACGTTATACGTTATACGTTATACGTTATAGTTATACGTTATACGTTGTACGTTATACGTTATACGTTATACGTTATACGTTATACGTTTACGTTATACGTTATACGTTATACGTTATACGTTATACGTTTGATACGTCAGTACGTATACGTCATAGGGTTATACGTTATACGTCATACGTTATACTCATAGGTTTATACGTTATACGTTATACGTTATACGTTATACGTTTATACGTTTGTACGTTATACGTTATACGTTTACGTTATACGTTATACGTTAGTACGTTATACGTTTATACGTTATACGTTATACGTATACGTTATACGTTATACGTTACGTTATACGTTATACGTTATACGTTATACGATTATACGTTATACGTTATACGTTATACGTTATACGTTTATACGTTATACGTTATACGTTATACGTTATACGTTATACGTTTTACGTTATACGTTATACGTTATACGTTATACGTTATACGTTATACGTTTACGTTATACGTATACGTTATACTTATACGTTATACGTTATACGTTATACGTTATACGTTATACGTTATACGGTATACGTTATACGTTCGTTATACGTTATACGTTATACGTTATACGTTATACTTATACGTTATACGTATACGTTTATACGTTATACGTTATACGTGAGAAGTTATACGTTACATGCTATACGTTATACGTTATACGTTATACGTTTGTACGTTATACGTTATACGTTATTCGTGATACGTTATACGTTTATACGTCATACGTTATACGTCATACGTTATTCGTTATACGTTATACGTTATACGTTATACGTTATACGTTATACGTTATTCTTTATACGTTATACAGTTATACGTTTACGTTAGTACGTTATACGTTATACGTTATACGTTGTACGTTATACGTTATACGTTATACGTTATACTTATACGTTATACGTTATACTTATACGTTATACGTTATACGTTATACGTTATACGTTATGCGTTATACGTTATACGTGATAAGTTATACGTTACATGCTATACGTTATACGTTATACGTTATACGTTGTACGTTATACGTTATACGTTATTCGTGATTACGTTATACGTATACGTCATACGTTATACGTCCATTACGTTATTCGTTATACGTTATACGTTATACGTTATACGTATACGTTATACGTTATTCTTTATACGTTATACGTTATACGTTATACGTTATACGTTATAGGTTATACGTTATACGTGTACGTTATACGTTATACGTTATACGTTATACGTTATACGTTATACGTTATACGTTATACGTTATACTTATACGTTATACGTTATACGTCATACGTTATACGTTATAGGTTATACGTTATACGTCATACGTTATACGTCATAGGTTATACGTTATACGTTATACGTTATACGTTATACGTTATACGTTATACGTTATACGTTATACGTTATACGTTATACGTATACGTTATACGTTGTACGTTATACGTTATACGTTATACGTTATACGTTATACGTTATACGTTATACGTTATACGTTATATCGTTATACGTTATACGTTATACGTTATACGTTATACGTTATACGTGATAAGTTATACGTTACATGCTAAACGTTATACGTTATACGTTATACGTTTTACGTTATACGTTATACGTTATTCGTGTATACGTTTATACGTTATACGTCATACGTTATACGTCATACGTTTATTCGTTATACGTTATACGTTATACGTTATACGTTATACGTTTATACGTTATTCTTTATACGTTATACGTTATACGTTATGCGTTCATACGTTATACGTTATTCGTGATACGTTATACGGTTATACGTCATTCGTTATACGTTATACGTTATACGTTATACGTTATACGTTATACGTTATACGTTTATACGTTATACGTTATACGTTATACGTTATACGTTATACGTGTATACGTTATACGTTATACGTTATACGTTTATACTTCGTATAACGTTATACGTTATACGTTATACGTATACGTTGATACGTTATACGTTTTACGTTATACGTTACGTATAACTTATACGTTATACGTTATACGTTATACGTTATACGTTATACGTTATACGTTATACGTTATACGTATACGTTATACGTTTTATACGTTATACGTTTTATACGTTATACGTTATACGTTATAGTTACTTATACGTTATACGTTATACGTTATACGTTATACGTTATACGTTATACGTTATACGTATATACGTTATACGTTATACGTTTATACGTTATACGTTTAGTACGTTATACGTTATACGTTATACGTTATACGTTATACGTTATACGTTATACGTTATACGTTATACGTTATACGTTATACGTTATACTTATACGTTATACGTTATACGTTATACGTTATACGTTATACGTTATACGTTTACGTTATACGTTATACGGTATACGGTGTATACGTTTATACGTTTATAACGTTATACGTTATACGTTATACGCTATACGTTATATGTTATACGCTATACGTTTATACGTAATATGTAATGCTTCAGACGTTTTTACGTTATTCGTTATACGTTTTTCGTTACAAGTTATACGTTATACGTAATACGTTATAAGTTATATGTCATAAGTTATAGCGATACATGTTATACGTTATACGAAATATGTAATACGTAATACGTTTTACGATATTCGTATACGTTCTTCGTTACACGTTATACGTTATACGTTATGCGTTATACTATTACGTTATTCGTGATACGTTATACGTTATACGTTATACGTTATACGTTATACGTTATACGTTATACGTTATACGTTATACGTTATACGTTATACGTTATACGTTATAGCGTTATACGTTTATACGTTATACGTTATACGTTATACGTTATACGTTTATACGTTATACGTTATACGTTATACGTTATATCGTTATACGTTATACGTTATACGTTTATACTTATACGTATACGTTATTACGTTATACGTTATACGTTATACGTTATACGTTATACGTTATACGTTATACGTTATACGTTATGACGTTATACGTTATACCGTTATACGTATACGTTATACGTTATACGTTATACGTTATACGTTATACGTTATACGTTTTACGTTATACGTTAGTACGTTATACGTTATACGTTATACTTATACGTTATACGTTATACGTTATACCGTTATACGTTTATACGTTATACGTTATACGTTATACGTTATACGTTATACGTTATACGTTTATACGTTATACGTTATACGTTATACGTTATACGTTATACGGTATACGTTATACGTTATACGTTTATCGTTATACGTTATACGCTATACGTTACATGTTATTACGCTATACGTTATACGTAATATGTAATGCTTCATACGTTTTACGTTATACGTTATACGTTTTTTCGTTACAAGTTATACGTTATACGTAATACGTTATAAGTTATATGTCATAAGGTTATACGATACCATGTTATACGTTATACGAAATATGTAATACGTAATACGTTTTACGATATTCGTTATACGTTTCTTCGTTACACGTTATACGTTATACGTTATGCGTTATACGTATTTACGTTATTCGTGATACGTTATACGTTATACGTTATACGTTATATCGTTATACGTTATACGTTATACGTTATACGTTATACGTTATACGTTATACGTTATACGTTAATACGTTACGTATACGTTATACGTTATTACGTTATACGTTATACGTTATACGTTTATAACGTTATTACGTTATACCGTTATACGTTATACTTATACGTTATACGTTATACGTTATACGTATTCGTTATACGTTATACGTTATACGTTATACGTTATACGTTTATACGTTATACGTTATACTTATACGTTACGTTATACGTTATACGTTATACTTTTACGTTACGTTACGTTATACGTTATACGTTACGTTATACGTTATACGTTATACGTTATACGTTATACGTTATACGTTATACGTATACGTTATACGTTATACGTTATACGTTTAATACGTTATACGTTATACGTATACGTTATACGTTATACAGTTATACGTTATACGTTTATACGTTATACGTTATACGTTTAGACGTTATAGCGTTATACGTGATAAGTTATACGTTACATGCTATACGTTATACGTTATACGTTATACGTTGTACGTTATAACGTTATACGTTATTCGTTGATACGTTATACGTTATACGTCATACGTTATACGTCATACGTTATTCGTTATACGTTATACGTTATACTTATACGTTATAGTCGTTATACGTTATTCTTTATACTTATACGTTATACGTTAATACGTTATACGTTATAGGTTATACGTTATACGTTGTATAGCGTTTATACGTTATATCTTTATACGTTATACGTTAGTACGTTATACGTTATACGTTATACGTTTATACGTTATACGTTATACGTTATACGTCATTCGTTATAACGTTATAAACGTTATACGTTATACGTTATACGTTATACGTGATAAGTTATACGTTACATGCTAAACGTTATACGTTTATACGTTATACGTTTTTACGTTATACGTTATACGTTATTCGTGATACGTTATACGTTATACGTCATACGTTATACGTCATACGTTATTCGTTATACGGTTATACGTTATACGTTTATAGCGTTATAACGTTATACGTTATTCTTTTATACGTTATACGTTATACGTTATGCGTTATACGTTA
Organism: Ptiloglossa arizonensis; assembly: GCF_051014685.1. Taxonomy (NCBI): domain Eukaryota; kingdom Metazoa; phylum Arthropoda; class Insecta; order Hymenoptera; family Colletidae; genus Ptiloglossa; species Ptiloglossa arizonensis. The sequence continues at coordinate 95,569 of NW_027479463.1, forward strand.
TATCGTTATTCGTGATACGTTTATACGTTATACGTCATACGTTATACGTCATACGTTATTCGTTATACGTTATACGTTATACGTTATACGTTATACGTTATACGTTATTCTTTATACGTTATACGTTATACGTTATATACGTTATACGTATACGTTATACGTTACGTACGTTATAGCGTTATACGTTATACGTTATACGTTATACGTTATACGTTATACGTTGTACGTTATACGTTTATACGTTTAGTACGTTATACGTTATACGTTATACGTTATACGTTATACGTTATACGTTATACGTTATACGTTATACCGTTATACTTATACGTTATACGTTATACGGTTATACGTTATACGTTACGTTATACGTTATACGTTATTACGTTATACGTTATACGTTATACGTTATACGTTATACGTTATACGTTATACGTTATACGTTATACGTTATACGTTATACGGTATACGTTATACGTTATACGTTATACGTTATACGTTATACGCTATACGTTATATGTTATACGCTATACGTTATACGTAATATGTAATGCTTCATACGTTTTTACGTTATTCGTTATACGTTTTTCGTTACATAGTTATACGTTATACGTAATACGGTTATAAGTTATATGTCATAAGTTATAGCGATACATGTTATACCGTTATACGAAATATGTAATACGTAATACGTTTTACGATATTCGTTATACGTGTCTTCGTTACACGTTATACGTTATACGTTATGCGTTATACGTATTACGTTATTTCGTGATACGTTATACGTTATACGTTATACGTTATACGTTATACGTTATACGTTATACGTTATACGTTATAACGTTTTACGTTATACGTTTATACGTTATACGTTATACGTTATACGTTATACGTTATACGTTATACGTTTATACGTTATACGTTATACGTTATACGTTATACGTTATACGTTAGACGTTATACGTTATACGTTTATACGTTATACGTTATACGTTATACGTTATACGTCATACGTGATAAGTTATACGTTACATGCTATACGTTTATACGTATACGTTATACGTTGTACGTTATACGTTATACGTTATTCGTGTACGTTATACGTATACTCATACTTATACGTCATACGTTATTCGTTATACGTTATACGTTATACGTTATACGTTATACGTTATACGTTATTCTTTATACGTTATTACGTTATACGTTATAACGGTTATACGTTATACGTTATACGTTATACGTTGTACGTTATACGTTATACGTATACTTTATACGTTATACGTTATACGTTATACGTTATACTTATACGTTACGTTATACGTTATACGTTATGCGTTTACGTTTATACGTGATAAGTTATACGGTTACATGCTATAGCGTTATACGTTTATACGTTATACGTTGTACGTTATACGTATACGTTATTCGAGATACGTTATACGTTATATCGTCATACGTTATACGTCATACGTTGATTCGTTATACGTTATACGTTATACGTTATACGTTATACGTTATACGTTATTCTTATACGTTATACGTTATACGTTATACGTTATACGTTATAGTTATACGTTATACGTTGTACGTTATACGTTATACGTTATACGTTATACGTTATACCGTATACTATACGTTATACGTTATACGTTATACTTATACCGTTATACGTCATACGTTATACGTTATAGGTTATACGTATACGTCATACGTTATACGTCATAGGTTATACGTTATACGTTATAACGTTATACGTTATACGTTTACGTTATACCGTTACTTATACGTTATACGTTATACGTTATACGTTATACGTTACGTTATACGTTGTACGTTATACGTTTTACGTTTATACTTTACTTACGTTATACGTTATACGTTATAACGTTATACGTTATACGTTATACGTTATTACGTTATACGTTTATACGTTATACTTACGTGATAAGTTATACGTTACATGCTAAACGTTATACGTTATACGTTATAACGTTTTACGTTATACGTTATACGTTATTCGTGATACGTTATACGTTATACGTCATACGTATACGTCATACGTTATACGTTATACGTTATACGTTATACGTTATTCGTTATACGTTATACGTTATTCTTTAACGTTATACTTATACGTTATACGTTATGCGTTATACGTTTATACGTTATTCGTGATACGTTATACGTTATACTCATTCGTTATACGTTATACGTTATACTTAAACGTTATACGTTTATACGTTATACGTTATACGTTATACGTTATACTTATACGTTATACGTTATACTTGTACGTTATACGTTATACGTTATACGTTATACGTTATACGTTTATACGTTATACGTTTATACGTTGAGACGTTATACGTTATACGTTTATACGTTATACGTTATACGTTATACGTTATACGTTATACGTTATACGTTATACGTTATACGTTATACGTTATACGTTATACGTTATACGTTATACGTTATACGTTATACGTTATACGTTATACGTTATACGTTTATACGTTATACGTTTATACGTTATACGTTATACGTTATACGTTATACTTATACGTTATACGTTATACGTTATACGTTATACGTTTATACGTTATACGTTATACTTTACGTTATACGTTATACGTTTTACTTATACGTTATACGTTATACGTTATACGTTATACGTTATACGTTATACGTTATACGTTATACGTTTACGTTATACGTTATTTTAGACGGTATACGTTTATACGTTTATACGTTATACGTTATACTTTATACGCTATACGTTATATGTTTATACGCTAATACGTTTATACGTAATATGTAATGCTTCATAAACGTTTTTACGTTATTCGTTATACGTTTTTCGTTACAAGTTATACGTTATACGTAATACGTTTATAAGTTATATGTCATAAGTTATACGATACATGTTATACGTTATACGAAATATGTAATACGTAATACGTTTTACGATATTCGTTATACGTTCTTCGTTACACGTTATACGTTATACGTTATGCGTTATACGTATTACGTTATTCGTGATTACGTTATACGTTATACTTTAGTACGTTAAACGTTATACGTTATTACGTTATACGTTATACGTTTTACGTTATACGTTTATACGTTATACGTTATAACGTTATACGTTATACGTTATACGTTATACGTTAACGTTATACGGTTATACGTTATACGTTATACGTTATACGTTTATACGTTATACGTTATAACGTTATACGTTATACGTTATACGTTATACGTTATACGTTCTATACGTTTAATACTTTATACGTTTATACGTTATACGTTATACGTTATACGTTATACGTTGTACGTTATACGTTATACTTTATTCGTGATACGTTATACGTTATACGTCATACGTTATACGTCATACGTTATTCGTTATACGTTATACGTTATACGTTATACGTTATAGCGTTATACGTTATTCTTTATACGTTATACTTTATACGTTATACGTTATACGTTATAGGTTATACGTTATACGTTGTACGTTATACGTTATACGTTTATACTTATAAGTTATACGTTATACTTATAACGTTATTACGTATACGTTTATACGTTATACGTTATACGTCATACGTTATACGTTTATAGGTTATACGTTTATACGTTAAACGTTATATCGTTATACGTTTATACGTTATACGTTATAACGTTATACGTTATACGTTATACGTTATAACGTTAATACGTTATACGTTACTATACGTTATACGTCATACGTTATACGTCATACGTTATACTCATACGTTATACGTTATACGTTGATACGTTTATACGTTATGAGTTATACATTTATACGTTATACGTTATACGTTTAGACGTTATACGTTTTACGTTATTACGTTATACGTTATACGTTATACTTTATACGTTATACGTTTATATCTTATACGTTATACGTTATACGTTATACGTTATACGTTACGTTATACGTTATACGTTTATCGTTATACGTTATACGTTATACTTATACGTTATACGTTATACGTTATACGTTATACGTTATACGTTATACGTTCATACGTTATACGTTATACGTTATACGTTATACGTTATTACGTTATACGGTACTACGTTATACGTTATACGTTATACGTTATACGTTATTACGCTATACGTTATATGTTTATACGCTATACGTTATAACGTAATATGTAATGCTTCAGTACGTTTTACGTTATTTCGTTATACGTTTTTTCGTTACAAGTTATACGTTATTACGTAGATACGTTATAAGTTATATGTCATAACATATACGAGTACATGTTATACGTTATACGAAATATGTAATACGTAATACGTTTTACGATATTCGTTATACGTTCTTCGTTACACGTTATACGTTATACGTTATGCGTTATACGTATTACGTATTCGTGATACGTTATTACGTTATACGTTATACGTTTATACGTTATACGTTATACGTTATACGTATACGTTATAGTCGTTATACGTTATACGTTATACGTTATACGTTATAACGTTATACGTTATACGTTATTACGTTATACGTTATACGTTATAGTTATACGTTATACGTTATACGTTATACGTTATACGTTATACGTTATACGTTATACGTTATACGTTATACGTTATACGTTATACGTTATACGTTATACGTTATACGTTATACGTTATACGTTATAGCGTTTATACGTTATACGTTATACGTTATACGTTATACGTTTTACGTTATACGTTTACTTATACGTTATACGTTATACGTTATACGTTATACGTATACGTTAACGTATAACGTATAACGTATAACGTATAACGTATAACGTATAACGTATAACGTATAACGTATAACGTATAACGTATAACGTATAACGTATAACGTATAACGTATAACGTATAACGTATAACGTATAACGTATAACCGTATAACGTATAACGTATAACGTATAACGTATAACGTATAACGTATAACGTATAACGTATAACGTATAACGTATAACGTATAACCTATAACGTATAACGTATAGACGTATAACGTATAACGTATAACGTATAACGTATAACGTATAACGTATAACGTATAACGTATAACGTATAACGTATAACGTATAACGTATAACGTATAACGTATAACGTATAACGTATAACGTATAACGTATAACGTATAACGTATCACGAATATCGTAATACGTATAACGCATAACGTATATACGTATAACGTGTAACGAAGAACGTATAACGAATATCGTAAAACGTATTACGTATTACATATTTCGTATAACGTATAAACATGTATCGTATATGTTATGACATATAACTTATAACGTATTACGTATAACGTATAACTTGTAACGAAAAACGTATAACGAATAACGTAAAACTGTATGAAGCATTACATATTACGTATAACGTATAGCGTATAACATATAACGTATAGCGTATAACGTATAACGTATAACGTATAACGTATTAACGTATACCGTATAACGTATAACGTATTAACGTATAACGTATAACGTATAACGTATAACGTATAACGTATAACGTATAACGTATAACGTATAACGTATAACGTATAACGTATAACGATAACGTATAACGTATAACGTATAACGTATAACGATAACGTATACGTATAACGTATAACGTATATACGTATAACGTATAACGTATAACGTATAACGTATAACGTATAACGTATAACGTATAACGTATAACGTATAACGTCTAACGTATAACGTATAACGTATAATGTATAACTCATAACGTATAACGTATAACGTATAACGTATAACGTAGACGTATAACGTATGACGTATAACGTATGACGTATAACGTATAACGTATAACGTATAACGTATAACGTATAGACGTATAACGTATAACGTATAACGTATAACGTATAACGTATAACGTATAACGTATAACGTATAACGTATAACGTATAACCTATAACGTATAACGTATGACGTATAACGTATAACGTATAACGTATAACGTATAACGTATAACGTATAACGTATAACTTATAACGTATAACGTATACGTATAACGTCAACGTATAACGTATAACCTATCACGTATAACGTATAACGTATAACGTATAACGTATAAAGTTATAACGTATAACGTATACTATACGTATAACGTATAACGTAATAACGTATAACGTATAACGTATAACGTATAACGTATGACGTATAACGTTAGAACGTATAACGTAATAACGTATCGACGGACAACGTATAACGTATAACGTATAACGTATAACGTATAACGTATAACGTATAACGTATAACGTATAACGTATAACGTATAACGTATAACGTATAACTTATAACGTATAACGTATAACGTATAACGTATAACGTATAACGTATAACGTATGAACGTATAACGTATAACGATATACGTATAACGTATAACGTATAACGTATAACGTATAACGTATAACGTATAACGTATAACGTATAACGTATAACGTATAACGTATAACGTATAACGTATAACGTATAACGTATCACGAATAACGTATACGTATAACGCATAACGTATAACGTATAACGTGTAACGAAGAACGTATAACGAATATCGTAAAACGTATTACGTATTACATATTTCGTATAACGTATAACATGTATCGTATAACTTATGACATATAACTTATAACGTATTACGTATAACGTATAACTTGTAACGAAAAACGTATAACGAATAACGTAAAACGTATGAAGCATTACATATTACGTATAACGTATAGCGTATAACATATAACGTATAGCGTATAACGTATAACGTATAACGTATAACGTATAACGTATACCGTATAACGTATAACGTATAACGTATAACGTATAACGTATAACGTATAACGTATAACGTATAACGTATAACGTATAACGTATAACGTATAACGTATAACGTATAACGTATAACGTATAACGTATAACGTATAACGTATAACGTATAACGTATAACGTATAACGTATAACGTATAACGTATAACGTATAACGTATAACGTATAACGTATAACGTATAACGTATAACGTATAACGTATAACGTATAACGTATAACGTATAACGTATAACGTATAACGTATAACGTATAACGTATAACGTATAACGTATAACGTATAACGTATAACGTATAACGTATAACGTATAACGTATAACGTATAACGTATAACGTATAACGTATAACGTATAACGTATAACGTATAACGTATAACGTATAACGTACAACGTATAACGTATAACGTATAACGTATAACGTATAACGTATAACGTATAACGTATAACGTATAACGTATAACGTATAACGTATAACGTATAACGAATGACGTATAACGTATAACGTATCACGAATAACGTATAACGTATAACGCATAACGTATAACGTATAACGTATAACGTATAAAGAATAACGTATAACGTATAACGTATAACGTATAACGTATAACGTATAACGTATAACGTATGACGTATAACGTATGACGTATAACGTATAACGTATCACGAATAACGTATAACGTATAACGTAAAACGTATAACGTATAACGTATAACGTTTAGCATGTAACGTATAACTTATCACGTATAACGTATAACGTATAACGTATAACGTATAACGTATAACGTATAACGTATAACGTATAACGTATAACGTATAACGTATAACGTATAACGTACAACGTATAACGTACAACGTATAACGTATAACGTATAACGTATAACGTATAACGTATAACGTATAACGTATAACGTATAACGTATAACGTATAACGTATAACGTATAACCTATGACGTATAACGTATGACGTATAACGTATAACCTATAACGTATAACGTATGACGTATAACGTATAACGTATAACGTATAACGTATAACGTATAACGTATAACGTATAACGTATAACGTATAACGTATAACGTATAACGTACAACGTATAACGTATAACCTATAACGTATAACGTATAACGTATAACGTATAACGTATAAAGAATAACGTATAACGTATAACGTATAACGTATAACGTATAACGTATAACGAATAACGTATGACGTATAACGTATGACGTATAACGTATAACGTATCACGAATAACGTATAACGTATAACGTACAACGTATAACGTATAACGTATAACGTATAGCATGTAACGTATAACTTATCACGTATAACGTATAACGCATAACGTATAACGTATAACGTATAACGTATAACGTATAACGTATAACGTATAACGTATAACGTATAACGTATAACGTATAACGTATAACGTACAACGTATAACGTATAACGTATAACGTATAACGTATAACGTATAACGTATAACGTATAAAGAATAACGTATAACGTATAACGTATAACGTATAACGTATAACGTATAACGAATAACGTATGACGTATAACGTATGACGTATAACGTATAACGTATCACGAATAACGTATAACGTATAACGTACAACGTATAACGTATAACGTATAACGTATAGCATGTAACGTATAACTTATCACGTATGACGTATAACGTATAACGTATAACGTATAACGTATAACGTATAACGTATAACGTATAACGTATAACGTATAACGTATAACGTATAACGTATAACGTATAACGTATAACGTATAACGTATAACGTATAACGTATAACGTATAACGTATAACGTATAACGTATAACGTATAACGTATAACGTATAACGTATAACGTATAACGTATAACGTATAACGTATAACGTATAACGTATCACGAATAACGTAATACGTATAACGCATAACGTATAACGTATAACGTGTAACGAAGAACGTATAACGAATATCGTAAAACGTATTACGTATTACATATTTCGTATAACGTATAACATGTATCGTATAACTTATGACATATAACTTATAACGTATTACGTATAACGTATAACTTGTAACGAAAAACGTATAACGAATAACGTAAAACGTATGAAGCATTACATATTACGTATAACGTATAGCGTATAACATATAACGTATAGCGTATAACGTATAACGTATAACGTATAACGTATAACGTATACCGTATAACGTATAACGTATAACGTATAACGTATAACGTATAACGTATAACGTATAACGTATAACGTATAACGTATAACGTATAACGTATAACGTATAACGTATAACGTATAACGTATAACGTATAACGTATAACGTATAACGTATAACGTATAACGTATAACGTATAACGTATAACGTATAACGTATAACGTATAACGTATAACGTACAACGTATAACGTACAACGTATAACGTATAACGTACAACGTATAACGTATAACGTATAACGTATAACGTATAACGTATAACGTATAACGTATAACGTATAACGTATAACGTATAACGTATAACGTATAACGTATAACGTATAAAGAATAACGTATAACGTATAACGTATAACGTATAACGTATAACGTATAACGAATAACGTATGACGTATAACGTATGACGTATAACGTATAACGTATCACGAATAACGTATAACGTATAACGCATAACGTATAACGTATAACGTATAAAGAATAACGTATAACGTATAACGTATAACGTATAACGTATAACGTATAACGAATAACGTATGACGTATAACGTATGACGTATAACGTATAACGTATCACGAATAACGTATAACGTATAACGTAAAACGTATAACGTATAACGTATAACGTTTAGCATGTAACGTATAACTTATCACGTATAACGTATAACGTATAACGTATAACGTATAACGTATAACGTATGACGTATAACGTATAACGTATAACGTATAACGTATAACGTATAACGTATAACGTATAACGTATAACGTATAACGTATAACGTATAACGTACAACGTATAACGTATAACCTATAACGTATAACGTATAACGTATAACGTATAACGTATAAAGAATAACGTATAACGTATAACGTATAACGTATAACGTATAACGTATAACGAATAACGTATGACGTATAACGTATGACGTATAACGTATAACGTATCACGAATAACGTATAACGTATAACGTACAACGTATAACGTATAACGTATAACGTATAGCATGTAACGTATAACTTATCACGTATAACGTATAACGTCTAACGTATAACGTATAACGTATAACGTATAACGTATAACGTATAACGTATAACGTATAACGTATAACGTATAACGTATAACGTATAACGTATAACGTATAACGTATAACGTATAACGTATAACGTATAACGTATAACGTATAACGTATAACGTATAACGTATAACGTATAACGTATAACGTATAACGTATAACGTATAACGTATAACGTATAACGTATAACGTATAACGTATAACGTATAACGTATAACGTATAACGTATAACGTATAACGTATAACGTATAACGTATAACGTATAACGTATAACGTATAACGTATAACGTATAACGTATAACGTATAACGTATAACGTATAACGTATAACGTATAACGTATAACGTATAACGTATAACGTATAACGTATAACGTATAACGTATAACGTATAACGTATAACGTATAACGTATAACGTATAACGTATAACGTATAACGTATAACGTATAACGTATAACGTATAACGTATAACGTATCACGAATAACGTAATACGTATAACGCATAACGTATAACGTATAACGTGTAACGAAGAACGTATAACGAATATCGTAAAACGTATTACGTATTACATATTTCGTATAACGTATAACATGTATCGTATAACTTATGACATATAACTTATAACGTATTACGTATAACGTATAACTTGTAACGAAAAACGTATAACGAATAACGTAAAACGTATGAAGCATTACATATTACGTATAACGTATAGCGTATAACATATAACGTATAGCGTATAACGTATAACGTATAACGTATAACGTATAACGTATACCGTATAACGTATAACGTATAACGTATAACGTATAACGTATAACGTATAACGTATAACGTATAACGTATAACGTATAACGTATAACGTATAACGTATAACGTATAACGTATAACGTATAACGTATAACGTATAACGTATAACGTATAACGTATAACGTATAACGTATAACGTATAACGTATAACGTATAACGTATAACGTATAACGTATAACGTATAACGTATAACGTATAACGTATAACGTATAACGTATAACGTATAACGTATAACGTATAACGTATAACGTATAACGTATAACGTATAACGTATAACGTATAACGTATAACGTATAACGTATAACGTATAACGTATAACGTATAACGTATAACGTATAACGTATAACGTATAACGTATAACGTATAACGTATAACGTATAACGTATAACGTATAACGTATAACGTATAACGTATAACGTATAACGTATAACGTATAACGTATAACGTATAACGTATAACGTATAACGTATAACGTATAACGTATAACGTATCACGAATAACGTAATACGTATAACGCATAACGTATAACGTATAACGTGTAACGAAGAACGTATAACGAATATCGTAAAACGTATTACGTATTACATATTTCGTATAACGTATAACATGTATCGTATAACTTATGACATATAACTTATAACGTATTACGTATAACGTATAACTTGTAACGAAAAACGTATAACGAATAACGTAAAACGTATGAAGCATTACATATTACGTATAACGTATAGCGTATAACATATAACGTATAGCGTATAACGTATAACGTATAACGTATAACGTATAACGTATACCGTATAACGTATAACGTATAACGTATAACGTATAACGTATAACGTATAACGTATAACGTATAACGTATAACGTATAACGTATAACGTATAACGTATAACGTATAACGTATAACGTATAACGTATAACGTATAACGTATAACGTATAACGTATAACGTATAACGTATAACGTATAACGTATAACGTATAACGTATAACGTATAACGTATAACGTATAACGTATAACGTATAACGTATAACGTATAACGTATAACGTATAACGTATAACGTATAACGTATAACGTATAACGTATAACGTATAACGTATAACGTATAACGTATAACGTATAACGTATAACGTATAACGTATAACGTATAACGTATAACGTATAACGTATAACGTATAACGTATAACGTATAACGTATAACGTATAACGTATAACGTATAACGTATAACGTATAACGTATAACGTATAACGTATAACGTATAACGTATAACGTATAACGTATAACGTATAACGTATAACGTACAACGTATAACGTATAACGTATAACGTATAACGTATAACGTATAACGTATAACGTATAACGTATAACGAATGACGTATAACGTATAACGTATCACGAATAACGTATAACGTATAACGCATAACGTATAACGTATAACGTATAAAGAATAACGTATAACGTATAACGTATAACGTATAACGTATAACGTATAACGAATAACGTATGACGTATAACGTATGACGTATAACGTATAACGTATCACGAATAACGTATAACGTATAACGTAAAACGTATAACGTATAACGTATAACGTTTAGCATGTAACGTATAACTTATCACGTATAACGTATAACGTATAACGTATAACGTATAACGTATAACGTATAACGTATAACGTATAACGTATAACGTATAACGTATAACGTATAACGTATAACGTATAACGTACAACGTATAACGTATAACGTATAACGTATAACGTATAACGTATAACGTATAACGTATAACGTATAACGTATAACGTATAACGTATAACGTATAACCTATGACGTATAACGTATGACGTATAACGTATAACCTATAACGTATAACGTATGACGTATAACGTATAACGTATAACGTATAACGTATAACGTATAACGTATAACGTATAACGTATAACGTATAACGTATAACGTATAACGTACAACGTATAACGTATAACCTATAACGTATAACGTATAACGTATAACGTATAACGTATAAAGAATAACGTATAACGTATAACGTATAACGTATAACGTATAACGTATAACGAATAACGTATGACGTATAACGTATGACGTATAACGTATAACGTATCACGAATAACGTATAACGTATAACGTACAACGTATAACGTATAACGTATAACGTATAGCATGTAACGTATAACTTATCACGTATAACGTATAACGCATAACGTATAACGTATAACGTATAACGTATAACGTATAACGTATAACGTATAACGTATAACGTATAACGTATAACGTATAACGTATAACGTACAACGTATAACGTATAACGTATAACGTATAACGTATAACGTATAACGTATAACGTATAAAGAATAACGTATAACGTATAACGTATAACGTATAACGTATAACGTATAACGAATAACGTATGACGTATAACGTATGACGTATAACGTATAACGTATCACGAATAACGTATAACGTATAACGTACAACGTATAACGTATAACGTATAACGTATAGCATGTAACGTATAACTTATCACGTATAACGTATAACGTATAACGTATAACGTATAACGTATAACGTATAACGTATAACGTATAACGTATAACGTATAACGTATAACGTATAACGTATAACGTATAACGTATAACGTATAACGTATAACGTATAACGTATAACGTATAACGTATAACGTATAACGTATAACGTATAACGTATAACGTATAACGTATAACGTATAACGTATAACGTATAACGTATAACGTATAACGTATAACGTATAACGTATAACGTATAACGTATAACGTATAACGTATAACGTATAACGTATAACGTATAACGTATAACGTATAACGTATAACGTATAACGTATAACGTATAACGTATAACGTATAACGTATAACGTATAACGTATAACGTATAACGTATAACGTACAACGTATAACGTATAACGTACAACGTATAACGTATAACGTATAACGTATAACGTATAACGTATAACGTATAACGTATAACGTATAACGTATAACCTATGACGTATAACGTATGACGTATAACGTATAACCTATGACGTATAACGTATGACGTATAACGTATAACGTATAACGTATAACGTATAACGTATAACGTATAACGTATAACGTATAACGTATAACGTATAACGTATAACGTACAACGTATAACGTATAACCTATAACGTATAACGTATAACGTATAACGTATAACGTATAAAGAATAACGTATAACGTATAACGTATAACGTATAACGTATAACGTATAACGAATAACGTATGACGTATAACGTATGACGTATAACGTATAACGTATCACGAATAACGTATAACGTATAACGTACAACGTATAACGTATGACGTATAACGTATAGCATGTAACGTATAACTTATCACGTATAACGTATAACGCATAACGTATAACGTATAACGTATAACGTATAACGTATAACGTATAACGTATAACGTATAACGTATAACGTATAACGTATAACGTATAACGTACAACGTATAACGTATAACGTGTAACGTATAACGTATAACGTATAACGTATAACGTATAAAGAATAACGTATAACGTATAACGTATAACGTATAACGTATAACGTATAACGAATAACGTATGACGTATAACGTATGACGTATAACGTATAACGTATCACGAATAACGTGTAACGTATAACGTGTAACGAATAACGTATAACGTATAACGTATAACGTATAACGTTTCACGTATAACGTATAACGTATAACGTATAACGTATAACGTATAACGTATAACGTATAACGTATAACGTATAACGTATAACGTATAACGTATAACGTATAACGTATAACGTATAACGTATAACGTATAACGTATAACGTATAACGTATAACGTATAACGTATAACGTATAACGTATAACGTATAACGTATAACGTATGACGTATAACGTATAACGTATGACGTATAACGTATAACGTATAACGTATGACGTATAACGTATAACGTACAACGTATAACGTATAACGTATAACGTATAACGTATAACATATAACGTACAACGTATAACGTATAACGTATAACGTATAGCATGTAACGTATAACTTATCACGTATAACGTATAACGTATAACGTATAACGTATAACGTATAACTTATAACGTATAACGTATAACGTACAACGTATAACGTATAACGTATAACGTATAACGTATAGCGTATAACGTATAACGTATAACGTCTAACGTATAACGCATAACGTATAACGTATAACGTATAACGTATAACGTATAACGTATAACGTATAACGTATAACGTATAACGTATGACGTATAACGTATAACGTATAACGTATAACGTATAAAGAATAACGTATAACGTATAACGTATAACTTATCACGTATAACGTATAACGTATAACGTATAACGTATAACGTATAACGTATAACGTATAACGTATAACGTAGAACGTATAACGTATCAGGTATAACGTATTACGAATTACGTATAACGTATAACGTATAACGTATAACGTATAACGTATAACGTATAACGTATAACGTATAACGTATAACGTATAACGTATAACGTATAACGTATAACGTATAACGTATAACGTATAACGTATAACGTATAACGTATAACGTATAACGTATAACGTATAACGTATAACGTATAACGTATAACGTATAACGTATAACGTATAACGTATAACGTATAACGTATAACGTATAACGTATAACGTATAACGTATAACGTATAACGTATAACGTATAACGTATAACGTATAACGTATAACGTATAACGTATAACGTATAACGTATAACGTATAACGTATAACGTATAACGTATAACGTATCACGAATAACGTAATACGTATAACGCATAACGTATAACGTATAACGTGTAACGAAGAACGTATAACGAATATCGTAAAACGTATTACGTATTACATATTTCGTATAACGTATAACATGTATCGTATAACCTATGACATATAACTTATAACGTATTACGTATAACGTATAACTTGTAACGAAAAACGTATAACGAATAACGTAAAACGTATGAAGCATTACATATTACGTATAACGTATAGCGTATAACATATAACGTATAACGTATAACGTATAACGTATAACGTATAACGTATAACGTATAACGTATAACGTATAACGTATAACGTATAACGTATAACGTATAACGTATAACGTATAACGTATTACGTATAACGTATAACGTATAACGTATAACGTATAACGTATAACGTATAACGAATAACGTGTAACGTATAACGTGTAACGAATAACGTATAACGTATAACGTATAACGTATAACGTTTCACGTATAACGTATAACGTATAACGTATAACGTATAACGTATAACGTATAACGTATAACGTATAACGTATAACGTATAACGTATAACGTATAACGTATAACGTATAACGTATAACGTATAACGTATAACGTATAACGTATAACGTATAACGTATAACGTATAACGTATAACGTATAACGTATAACGTATGACGTATAACGTATAACGTATGACGTATAACGTATAACGTATAACGTATGACGTATAACGTATAACGTACAACGTATAACGTATAACGTATAACGTATAACGTATAACGTATAACGTATAACATATAACGTACAACGTATAACGTATAACGTATAACGTATAGCATGTAACGTATAACTTATCACGTATAACGTATAACGTATAACGTATAACGTATAACGTATAACGTATAACGTATAACGTATAACGTACAACGTATAACGTATAACGTATAACGTATAACGTATAGCGTATAACGTATAACGTATAACGTCTAACGTATAACGCATAACGTATAACGTATAACGTATAACGTATAACGTATAACGTATAACGTATAACGTATAACGTATAACGTATGACGTATAACGTATAACGTATAACGTATAACGTATAAAGAATAACGTATAACGTATAACGTATAACTTATCACGTATAACGTATAACGTATAACGTATAACGTATAACGTATAACGTATAACGTATAACGTATAACGTAGAACGTATAACGTATCAGGTATAACGTATTACGAATTACGTATAACGTATAACGTATAACGTATAACGTATAACGTATAACGTATAACGTATAACGTATAACGTATAACGTATAACGTATAACGTATAACGTATAACGTATAACGTATAACGTATAACGTATAACGTATAACGTATAACGTATAACGTATAACGTATAACGTATAACGTATAACGTATAACGTATAACGTATAACGTATAACGTATAACGTATAACGTATAACGTATAACGTATAACGTATAACGTATAACGTATAACGTATAACGTATAACGTATAACGTATAACGTATAACGTATAACGTATGAACGTATAACGTATAACGTATAACGTATAACGTATAACGTATAACGTATAACGTATAACGTATAACGTATAACGTATAACGTATAACGTATAACGTATAACGTATAACGTATCACGAATAACGTAATACGTATAACGCATAACGTATAACGTATAACGTGTAACGAAGAACGTATAACGAATATCGTAAAACGTATTACGTATTACATATTTCGTATAACGTATAACATGTATCGTATAACCTATGACATATAACTTATAACGTATTACGTATAACGTATAACTTGGTAACGAAAAACGTATAAGCGAATAACGTAAAACGTATGAAGCATTACATATTACGTATAACGTATAGCGTATAACATATAACGTATAGCGTATAACGTATAACGTATAACGTATAACGTATAACGTATACCGTATATCGTATAACGTATAACGTATAACGTATAACGTATAACGTATAACGTATAACGTATAACGTATAACGTATAACGTATAACGTATAACGTATAACGTATAACGTATAACGTATAACGTATAACGTATAACGTATAACGTATAACGTATAACGTATAACGTATAACGTATAACGTATAACGTATAACGTATAACGTATAACGTATAACGTATAACGTATAACGTATAACGTATAACGTATAACGTATAACGTCTAACGTATAACGTATAACGTATAATGTATAACTCATAACGTATAACGTATAACGTATAACGTATGACGTATAACGTATGACGTATAACGTATGACGTATAACGTATAACGTATAACGTATAACGTATAACGTATAACGTATAACGTATAACGTATAACGTATAACGTATAACGTATAACGTATAACGTATAACGTTTAACGTATAACGTATAACGTATAACGTATAGACGTATGCCGTATAACGTATAACGTATAACGTATAACGTATCACGATTAACGTAATACGTATAACGCATAACGTATAACGTATAACGTGTAACGAAGAACGTATAACGAATATCGTAAAACGTATTACGTATTACATATTTCGTATAACGTATAACATGGTATCGTATAACTTATGACATATAACTTATAACGTATTACGTATAACGTATAACTTGTAACGAAAAACGTATAACGAATAACGTAAAACGTATGAAGCATTACATATTACGTATAACGTATAGCGTATAACATATAACGTATAGCGTATAACGTATAACGTATAACGTATAACGTATACCGTATAGACGTATAACGTATAACGTATAACGTATAACGTATAACGTATAACGAATAACGTATGATGTATAACGTATGACGTATAACGTATAACGTATAAGCTTATAACGTTATAACGTATAACGTACAACGTATAACGTATAACGTATAACGTATAGCATGTAACGTATAACTTATCACGTATAACGTATAACGTATAACGTATAACGTATAACGTATAACGTATAACGTATAACGTATATCGTATAACGTATAACGTATAACGTATAACGTATACGTATAACGTATAACGTATAACGTATAACGTATAACGTATAACGTATAACGTATAACGTATAACGTATAACGTATAACGTATAACGTATAACGTATAACGTATAACGTATAACGTATAACGTATAACGTATGACGTATAACGTATAACGTATGACGTATTAACGTATATACGTATAACGTATGACGTATAACGTATAACGTACAACGTATAACGTATAACGTATAACGTATAACGTATAACATATAACGTACAACGTATAACGTATAACGTATAACGTATAGCATGTAACGTATAACTTATCACGTATAACGTATAACGTATAACGTATAAGCGTATAACGTATAACGTATAACGTATAACGTATAACGTATAACGTACAACGTATAACGTATAACGTATAACGTATAACGTATAGCGTATAACGTATAACGTATAACGTCTAACGTATAACGCATAACGTATAACGTATAACGTATAACGTATAACGTATAACGTATAACGTATAACGTATAACGTATAACGTATGACGTATAACGTATAACGTATAACGTATAACGTATAAAGAATAACGTATAACGTATAACGTATAACTTATCACGTAGTTAACGTATAACGTATAACGTATAACGTATAACGTATAACGTATAACGTATAACGTATACGTAGAACGTATAACGTATCAGGTATAACGTATTACGAATTACGTATAACGTATAACGTATAACGTATAACGTATAACGTATAACGTACAACGTATACGTAAACGTATAACGTATAACGTTATAACGTATAACGTATAACGTATAACGTATAACGTCTAACGTATAACGCATAACGTATAACGTATAACGTATAACGTATAACGTATAACGTATAACGTATAAAGTATAACGTATAGCGTATGACGTATAACGTATAACGTATAACGTATAACGTATAAAGAATAACGTATAACGTATAACGTATAACTTATCACGTATAACGTATAACGTATAACGTATAACGTATAACGTATAACGTAGAACGTATAACGTATCAGGTATAACGTATTACGAATTACGTATAACGTATAACGTATAACGTATAACGTATAACGTATATCGTACAACGTATAACGTATAACGTATAACGTATAACGTATAACGTATAACGTATAACGCATAACGTATAACGTATAACGTATAACCTATGACGTATAACGTATAACGTATAACGTTTAACGTATAACGTATAACGTATAACGTATAACGTATAACGTATAACGTATAACGTATAACGTATAACGTATAACGTATAACGTATAACGTATAACGTATAACGTATGACGTATAACGTATAACGTATGACGTATAACGTATAACGTATAACGTATAACGTATAACGTATAACGTATAACGTATAACGTATAACGTATGACGTATAACGTATAACGTCTAACGTATAACGCATAACGTATAACGTATAACGTATAACGTATAACGTATAACGTATAACGTATAACGTATAGCATGTAACGTATAACTTATCACGTATAACGTATAACGTATAACGTATAACGTATAACGTATAACGTATAACGTATAACGTATAACGTATAACGTATAACGTATAACGTATAACGTCTAACGTATAACGCATAACGTATAACGTATAACGTATAACGTATAACGTATAACGTATAACGTATAACGTATGACGTATAACGTATAACGTATAACGTATAACGTATAAAGAATAACGTATAACGTATAACGTATAACTTATCACGTATAACGTATAACGTATAACGTATAACGTATAACGTATAACGTAGAACGTATATCGTATCAGGTATAACGTATTACGAATTACGTATAACGTATAACGTATAACGTATAACGTATAACGTATATCGTATAACGTATAACGTATAACGTATGACGTATAACGTATAACGTATAACGTATAACGTATAAAGAATAACGTATAACGTATAACGTATAACGTATAACGTATAACGTATAACGTATAACGAATAACGTATGACGTATAACGTATGACGTATAACGTATAACGTATAAGGTATAACGTATAACGTATAACGTATAACGTATAACGTATAACGTACAACGTATAACGTATAACGTATAACGTATAACGTATAGCGTATAACGTATAACGTATAACGTCTAAAGTATAACGCATAACGTATAACGTATAACGTATAACGTATAACGTATGACGTATAACGTATAACGTATAACGTATAACGTATAACGTATGACGTATAACGTATAACGTATGACGTATAACGTATAAAGAATAACGTATAACGTATAACGTATAACTTATCACGTATAACGTATAACGTATAACGTATAACGTATAACGTATAACGTATAACGTAGAACGTATAACGTATCAGGTATAACGTATTACGAATTACGTATAACGTATAACGTATAACGTATAACGTATAACGTATAACGTACAACGTATAAACGTATAACGTATAACGTATAACGTATAACGTATAACGTATAACGTATAACGTCTAACGTATAACGCATAACGTATAACGTATAACGTATAACGTATAACGTATAACGTATAACGTATAAAGTATAACGTATAGCGTATGACGTATAACGTATAACGTATAACGTATAACGTATAAAGAATAACGTATAACGTATAACGTATAACTTATCACGTATAACGTATAACGTATAACGTATAACGGTATAACGTATAACGTAGAACGTATAACGTATCAGGTATATCTTATTACGAATTACGTATAACGTATAACGTATAACGTATAACGTATAACGTATATCGTACAACGTATAACGTATAACGTATAACGTATAACGTATAACGTATAACGTATAACGCATAACGTATAACGTATAACGTATAACCTATGACGTATAACGTATAACGTATAACGTATAACGTTTAACGTATAACGTATAACGTATAACGTATAACGTATAACGTATAACGTATAACGTATAACGTATAACGTATAACGTATAACGTATAACGTATAACGTATGACGTATAACGTATAACGTATGACGTTATAACGTATAACGTATAACGTATAACGTATAACGTATAACGTATAACGTATAACGTATAACGTATGACGTATAACGTATAACGTCTAACGTATAACGCATAACGTATAACGTATAACGTATAACGTATAACGTATAACGTATAACGTATAACGTATAGCATGTAACGTATAACTTATCACGTATAACGTATAACGTATATACGTATAACGTATAACGTATAACGTATAACGTATAACGTATAACGTATAACGTATAACGTATAACGTCTAACGTATAACGCATAACGTATAACGTATAGACGTATAACGTATAACGTATAACGTATAACGTATAACGTATAACGTATAACGTATGACGTATAACGTATAACGTATAACGTATAACGTATAAAGAATAACGTATAACGTATAACGTATAACTTATCACGTATAACGTATAACGTATAACGTATAACGTATAACGTATAACGTAGAACGTATATCGTATCAGGTATAACGTATTACGAATTTACGTATAACGTATATCGTATAACGGTTTAACGTATAACGTATATCGTATAACGTATAACGTATAACGTATGACGTATAACGTATAACGTATAACGTATAACGTATAAAGAATAACGTATAACGATAACGTATAACGTATAACGTATAACGTATAACGTATAACGAATAACGTATAACGTATAACGTATAACGTATAAAGTATAACGTATAGCGTATGACGTATAACGTATAACGTATAACGTATAACGTATAAAGAATAACGTATAACGTATAACGTATAACTTATCACGTATAACGTATAACGTATAACGTATAACGTATAACGTATAACGTAGAACGTATAGACGTATCAGGTATATACGTATTACGAATTACGTATAACGTATAACGTATAACGTATAACGTATAACGTATATCGTACAACGTATAACGTATAACGTATAACGTATAACGTATAACGTATAACGTATAACGTATAACGCATAACGTATAACGTATAACGTATAACCTATGACGTATAACGTATAACGTATAACGTTTAACGTATAACGTATAACGTATTAACGTATAACGTATAACGTATAACGTATAACGTATAACGTATAACGTATAACGTATAACGTATAACGTATAACGTATGACGTATAACGTATAACGTATGACGTATAACGTATACGTATAACGTATAACGTATAACGTATAACGTATAACGTATAACGTATAACGTATGACGTATAACGTATAACGTCTAACGTATAACGCATAACGTATAACGTATAACGTATAACGTATAACGTATAACGTATAACGTATAACGTATAGCATGTAACGTATAACTTA